>NC_056741.1:876375654-876388154 GCF_019279795.1 Protopterus annectens
GTAAAGCAAGGATTTTCTGCACCACTTCTGGATATGTGTGTCTGGAGAGGAGGAATGAAATAAAAAAAAACTTCTAGCATCTCTCTTAGTGCTCTTTTGGGTAAGATTGAGTGGGTGGGTATTTGATGATGGTAGCAGTTCTCATCATGCATCTTCTGTCGCTATTAACCACTGTCTTTGGGAAATGTAAAAAATCTGGTAACTTTAATCCTACTAAGTTTATTTGTCCTGAACTAAGGGTAGTGATATAATTAGTCTGTACTGCCTTAAACAAGAGATTTCTTACGAAAAGTTGGTGTGCAGTGGAAGTTGTAATTATGATTGGTGGATAAAGTTGTACTGTTAGAAGAATGAGGTAGTTGGCAGGGTGTTGGAAAAGGCTAGCAGATAGCTGGTATTTTACTGCCATAGGAATGGTTCTTGGTACTCCAATCTCCTCCTTGTAACGTCTAACAAAAAAAAAAAAAAAAAAAAAAAAAAGCACAGTTGACTCAGCTCGTTTGGATCGTCTCTTTAGTGAGGAGCTCTGTTTTCTGGTGCTTGCAAGCATGTTTGGGATTTGGTGGTGGGGTGGTCTGCCGTGCACATTTTCTGAGTTATTTTCTGACTGAAGCTGCTTTTCACGGGCTTTGAGCAGGTTGTAATGACGGTGCTGTGCATGTGCTTTTGGCCTGTTGGTAGTGGAATGGTGGTTTGCTGGCAAGGCATTGTCAAGGCTTGGAGGATGGAGGTTAGAAACCTGGGACAAGTTGTGTTGGTGCAGTTGACCAGGTAATCCCAATGGCTGTGTAAACTCCAGCGGTTGGTAATGGTGGTATTTTCATGACGTTTTTGGCCTGCAAATGGGTGCTTATCGGTTTCATGGACAGTGAAGAGTGCTGGAATCAATGATTTGGCATGACGTTTCTTTGGGAGGCTGTAGTCCAGTATGGATGTAGGAGGTCAGGTAGGGGAGTGCCTGTGGTCACCTGCTGGAGGCCAGCTGTGCTGTTTGGAAGAAAGTTGGTGTATTAATTTAGTAAATAGTAATGATAATTAAGGGTTGTAGACCTTTAACTTTAGAAGATGTACATTAATTCACCTTCTCTTATTCTGTCAATGTCTCAAGTTAATAGTACTAATATTTTAAAAGTGCCCCTGATTGATTCTGTTGAAATTGGTCTCTGAATTTCTCTGGATTTGTCCCTGATTCATAGGTTCATAGAGTCATAGAGCATAGGTTTATAGATTAGTACTAGGCTAACTGCCCTTGCAAGCCATTTTAAGCCTAGCCAATTATCCCTTGTGAGACTCCAACCCTGCACCTTGTGTTTGTAAGGCAAACACCTTATCCATTAGGACACCCCCCCTCATAAACAAAGCCAAATTTCATCAATGCAGGGAGAAACACTCCAGACACATCTTTGTAAGGGATGGGGGGACATGCAGACTCCACACAGAAGGCACCCCAGCCAAGAATCAAACCACAGAACCTGTAGCTGTCAGGCAACAATGCTACCAGTGCACCACAAAGCTTTGCATTGATTCTGTTGGAATTTGTCCCCGATTGCTTGAGAGTTATGTCTGGGGACATATGAGCATCTTGGTTTGGCCGTTCGTGACACGGATTTGTCGAGGTAAGTATTCCTGGACATATTTTGTAAAGTGTTGTCTAGCCTTTTGGATTTGATCTGGGTATCTCACAGGCCCTGTGTGCTAGCATGTGGTTGGGGGAGTGTCTGGATAATGGCCTTGTTGTCTAGGATAAGGTGGGTGCATGGTCCATGGGATTGTAGTGTACAGTTACAATGTGTATCTCGGGCAGTTTAAATAGGGACAGAGAAGGGAACATGCCTGCTTCCTAATATCACCGGTTGAAATGGCAGCAAAAAGCACATCAGCAATGCAGGATAGTTATAGTCTCGAGGAATCATGTACAACACTGTGAATACATTTCCTTGAATTAGGTGAGGTTATCCATGCCATATGAGGACCACTGCTGTTTAGGAAGACCCCAAAAACTTGCAGTACCTCTTTTGTGATGCAGGGATATCTTGCCATGACTTCAGGATGCCCACATCGTGTTATCTTGTAGGAGAAACATTGATGGTCTGTTATGGTCAGTCTCTAAAATTTAACATGAAACCAAGGCCTAAGTTCCTGCTTTGGGTGTAATGCATTTGCAAAATTGAATCCATAATAGCACATATATGCACTACAAATCACTCCTTTCCTTACCTCTATTGGTGCCACCATGTGGAGCAGACTTACTTCTTAGCTTTCCCTGACTTTGGCTCATACGATGCTGGCCTTTCTAATCTGTCCACAAGTACTGACTGGAAAAGGGGGAGGAAGTGTTGGGGGAGTTTAGCATTACATTTATTGCACCTGATTCGGTGGTTGAGGGGTGGATAGATATAGGTACAGGGTTGGTGCCAGCATTCATCTTACTACAACTACTAAATATTGTGAAGGTGATAATACAATTGAAACTGGCTGGTTAAGGTTATAGGATACTTCGCAATTTCCCCTTGAGTTCAGGAACGTCTCTGATTAGGTCGGTTCATTGAAAGGCAAATCACTCAAATCTGAAAATGAGACATTTGGGTTTCAGACTTTGCATAATTGGTGTCTTCTGGGATATTAGTTGCAAATCATTTAGGTTTGGATTTTGAAATAGCATACACTTGGGTTTCCGTCTTAACTCCATTTCGGGAAGTTCTTGATAACGTCAGTTGCTTTTGGGCTGTGTCTTTACCTGGATTCCTGTCGAAGAGGTTATATGGTCAGTGCCAACCCTTACAAATTTTCTCATTTTCAGGGGTTAGGACGGATTTTAGCTTTTATTTAAGCCCTTATTTAAAGTTTGAGGTTATTATATCTGACAACTAATTTAATCTAGAGGTTAAAGGAGGGGTCATAGTGATAAGTTGTTTTCTGCATACACACAAGGCATAGGATTTGAAGTTCATCTTTGTTTGCTGCTTGGTAAGGCAAGGTACTTAATTTGTTTTTCTTTTGCAGACTGTCAGGTATGGAAATGGAGCAGGCATCACTTGGTGACCTGAAGGAAGGGGATTCGAAAGGTGATTGAGTCTGTTTCAAGGGATGTCCCGGTCACTCGGGTGGTGCACAGAGGTCACAGATAAGGGAGCACAGAATGAACAATGGTCAGTGCCCTGAAGGAAATTGAACTACTGAGGTCAATGTTCTGGCAGTCACAGGGGTGCATGAGGAGATTCCAGATGATGAAAGTACAGAATTGCAGGTAGAGATGGCGAACTACAGATTTTCAGGCAGAGATGGTGAAGTACAGAGTTGTATCACCTGGGGGGGTTTGAAAGAAGCGGATTTTGAAAGGTGATGCTGCTGTTGGAGTTTTTGGACATTTGAGGAAGACATTGAGGTCACAGGTAATGACATGATTTCAGGTGCTCATTTAGGCAAATAAGAGTCATACGGTCTGGGATTACTGTGGTGACAGGTGTGCTTGAGGTAAGTTAGGAGCATGATAAAACAGGTATTCAGTTTACATTAAGGGGAATTTGGGGTAGAACATAGGTGGGATAGAGTTGCAACAGCCGAAGGGGTTGGTTTAGCATTGGGTTAGGTTAATGGTTAGTTAAGTGAGCTTTGGGGCAAGGGTGGGGGTCTTGTAACCTGTCACTTCCTGCCTTTAGTATAGAAAGGTTTGGAATGGGAGTTTGTAATTCTGAATTAGTCAATTTGACTGGTATCCTAGTTTAAGCAGAGGAAGTTGGGGGAGGAATAGAGTTAATGTTCACTTGGTTAATATGACAGTGGTATGGTTTGATGGTGCTGTTAGGTGAGGTGTCAGGTTGGGTTAGTAGTATTAGATGTGTATTGCAGGGCTCTAGGGTAGCTTTTATAAGTGAAGCATGGTAGGGGTGTTGCAGCTACTTGGGGATAGGAGATTGGGGGATGGATTGTTGAGTTAGTTGGTGCAGGTTTGTGAGGAAGGGGGGCATTCCAGTTGGTCAAGGAGGATTTAGCTGCAATGACTACAGTTCCATGGGTGACAGGGCATGATAATTTACAAAATTTGGAAGAGACTTATGCTGGAAGGGTGTAGACGATAGGGTGAAGATTGTAGCACATTGCCCATTGTCAAAGTAAGTTGGTTGCAATGGTCGGCGTTGGTATATGGAGGGTCATTCACCTACAGCTTGTACGGTTATTACTCCATGGATGTATTGATGGCATTTACAGGGTGGTATTTTTGTTTGACAAAGGCTTTCTTGCCTTAAAAGGAATAGTGGGTTTGATGGCAGAATTACTGGGCAATGGATCCAATAAGAAAGGAAATATCATTTAAGGTTATTAGTGTAAAGTATGAAGGAAAATGTAAGTGTATTAGGAGGTATGAGTATGTGACAAAATGCATGAACCTGAAATGTATTGTATATAGAGGTGTGGCAGTCTGCACATAGTGAAAAAGTACTAAGAAGAGAGACTGTCTGAAAGTAGTAAACATGTCTATATATGGAAATGCATCCGATTTTCTTTTTCTGCCTAGAGATGTGATTACATCATGTTACTTTAAAGCTATAGAAAATGTGCCTAATTGGTTAATAGTGTTTCCAGGGTTCTCATTTGTTCAGTGTTACTTCTCTAATGAGTCAGCATTTAACAGTCTATATAAGCTACAGTCTTTGTTTGTTCTGGAAGTCACCCTGGTACTTTCCAGAGGCTCCTACACATGTGCAATAAAAGTTGCTGAATGAGAGGAAGAGCTTTGTCTTTTATTTTACAATTTGGTGCCGTTTACTCAGATCTGATGTGGCAGTGCTGCGGTCAGTCAGGGCTGGTGAAGGTGCTGGTTTATGGGCCCATGACAAGATTTTGTCTATTCTTGCAGTATCTCCATCAGTGCCTTGTCTGAACTAAAAAAAAAAAAAAAAAAAAAAACAAACTCTGCAAAATGATCACATGGCACCTTTTGGTGTACGAATCCGATGTATGATTGAGGGATTAATCGAAAAGTTCTGGTGACATACGTATGCATGTATGAGTGTGGGATATTACAGCACTAACCGTCATTTTCTTTTCTGTAATAAACAGCATAGATAAAAGTGATTGTTATTGATCATGGGAGCGAGTGTGGGAAGTTTAAAGGAGACAGAAAAAGGAACTCCTGCAGATTATATGTATTTTCTTGTGTCCCGGGACAGTTGTTTGTATTTGTCTCAGTGGGTCTCCCTCACAAAAGATGATGGTAAACTTGCTTTCCCTGAACAGGGAACTTTTAACAGCGACATTTTGTCAGATTTACAGATGAAGTTGAAAAAGAAAGGGAGGAAAGTCCCAGGGTTGTGCTGGACAGCATTCAATGATCGGATGGCTGTGGCAAAAGGTAGGGAAAAGGATTCTATTGTTTCTAGTTTAAATAATAATCAAGAAACGCTTAAATGCCAATTATGGGGCTTAGTCTATATGGCAAAGAAGTTAGATATTGTTAATGGTAAACCTCTGCAAGACCCCCCTATCAAGGGACTTTACCCGGTGACAGAATTATCTAAATTACAGGTTGCTGAATCCTCTGAGGTAATAATGTATGCTTCCCTTCTCCACCTACTGCCCCACCTGCTTATGACCAGGATGCCCCACCACCCATTGTCCAACCACCCATTCCCCAAATCCCACCAACCGTTGTTCCACCACAGCAAGTGGGTCCACTGGTGCAAATGCCGGAGGTTCAACAACAGGTCCCAGATTCTACAACACAACAATTGGGGGCTTCTGGGAGGCCACAATATGACTTGTGACATAAAAAGACTACTCATCAAATGTATTTTAGACCTGTTTAGACACCGAAAGGGCAGAGGACGTCATCGTTCCTACCACCAAGGTCCTTCTGGCCAGTATCCAATAGTCATTGATGGCGAGGACGGTTACTATGGTCCAGACAAATTCAATCCGGACTGTGCCCCCTCTTTCTCTTCAGAGAGTGATGATCACCTGATGCCACACTCAGGGAAATCCCTAACCCCTCCCACAGTCGTGATAATCAAGCACCTGCGACTATAGTTGTTCCCCGGGTGTGGTCCGCAGTGGACTTTCAAGCAATTACGAAGTCACTGCCTTTGATTTGTAGCAACCTGGCGAAATTCCAAAGAGTACTTGCAGGTCATGTAAACCTTCAAAATCCTACGATCGATGAAGGTCTAGCCATACTTCAATATGTGGTCTCTCCTGATTTGTTTAAAAGAATATGCGATCATGCAAGCATCCCTAACCCTATCCCCAAGCATGGTACACAAGGAGACAATGGATTTGAAACAGTACAACGTCTAATACTGTTATTGTCCAACCGACTCCTAACTGGCCAAAAATCAAAGCTGTAGTGCAAAATGAAGATGAATCTGTCGAAGATTTCCTTAACCAGTTAACTGAAGCCTTTGAGGTGTATTCCAGTTATCCAGAGCCTACAGAAGGCCCAGCTGCTAGCGGTCTGTCTGCTGCCTTTGTTCATGGTTTAAAACCTCTGCTTAGAGATAAACTAAAGGAGGTCTGTCTTAATTGGCTCAGCTTAGGCCTGCATGAACTGGTTACTCAAGCACAATACCTGCCAGATCGGTTAGCCCAACAACAGAAGGAACTACAAAATAAACTATTAAATGTCCAGATTCATATGTTCACTGCTTTCGGGCAGAGAGGAAGAGGAAGGAGCAGGAGAGGAAATATTCAAGAAAGAGGTAGGGGCAGTTAGAATCATAACCAAAATTATTCTGGCAATCATCAGCAACATCAACAGTCAACCCAACCGCAGCAATCTGTGTGCTATAACTGTGGGCAAGCCGGCCATTGGAGAAACAACTACCCGTATATTGCTCAGATGCCGCCACCTCCTGCCCACAATAATCCATTTGCATCTGAGACATCGCAGCAGGCCAACCCTTTCTCACAGCAGTGGAATACGGCCTGGACCTCACCTAAATGGGCTGAAGGCCATAATCAGTCTCAAACCCAATAGAGATACCCTGAACAGTCTCAACAGCAACTGTTTCCCTTACTTGTGGTAGACCAAACCGGACCATATGTTGTGTTCACCCTCAAAAACAGCAGACACCCTTTTTTGATAGAAAACGGAGCTACTAAATCCATGCTGATCTCATCCACCACAGCGGGTATCACTCTTTCCAACAAATCTACTAAGGGAGTAGGAGTCTCCGGAGTGCCCATAGAATATAAAGAAACTGTACCAACTCCAGTTACCTTCAGCCCCCTGCATGGGGAGCATGCTTTTCTTGTAGGACCAGCAGTTCTTAAATCTTTTAGGCAGGGATTTGCTCTGCAAAATGGGGGTTGTCATTTTTTGTACAGAAGACGGTGTCCTTTTGCAGGTACCCCCAAGTAGTCACAATAAATCTCTTAGTCTTCTTAGTGACTAGGTACCTTTACAAGTTCTGACAATTCCAGATCCATTAATATTAAGTCATTTAGACTTGTTACCTGCCTCCCTGTGGACGACACATGACAATGTTCGTATAACTTTAAAACCTGGTGCTCAGTTACCTTCTGTGCCTCAGTATTCACTATCCAAAGAAGCAGAACAGGGCATCCAACCAGTAATATCCTCTTTAATGGAACAATCTATAATCATCCCTACTGTAACCCCATGCAACACACCAATTCTCCCAGTTAATAAACCAGGTAAATTGGCCTACTGCTTTGTGCAAGATCTTTGGCAAATCAATAAGGCCATTTTACCGGCCTTCCCAGTGGTACCTAACCATGCCACTATCCTTAGTTGTATTCTTCCAGCTGCTGAGTACTTCATGGTAATAGACATTTCCTCTGCTTTCTTCTCCATACCAGTCCATGTAGATAGCCAATATTTGTTTGCCTTCACATATAAAGGGCAATAATATACTTGGATGAGATTACTACAGGGGTATGTTGTGTCCCCTACACTTTTCTCCCGAGAAATGTTTTGACAATTACAGGACCTTAAATTGCCTGCCACTTCAGTCCTGGTTCAGTACATGGATGATATACTCATTGCTTCTGTAACCAGGCAGGCTTGTCTAGATGACTCATTACTAGTACTTCGATTCCTGGCTCAGTGAGGATTTAAAGTTAATAAGGCTAAGTTGCAATTTTGCCAGCCCAAAGTCCAGTACTTAGGTCACATTATTGCAGCCGTGTCTTGCCATGTTCTGCCCTCACATATTCAAGCTATTCAACATGCCCCTAGACCCACCACCCAACATCAATTACGAGGATTCCTAGGACTAGCAGGGTATTGCAGACAGTGGGTTCCCAACTTCTCTGAACTTTCATGGCCACTCTTACCTTTGTTAAAGAAAGACGTAACCAATCCTCTGCCCTGGTCTGATGACCATGAAGCTGCATTTCAAGCTATTAAATCTGCTCTGATAAACCTGCCCGCTCTGAGCTCTGGGCCTGCCCGATTACAAAAAAGCATTCTTTCTATTTTGTTCAGAATGAAACAAGTTTGCACTGGGCCTCCTGGCACAACCTCGAGTGGGAGGTTATAGGCCGGTGGCTTATTATAGTACCCAATTAGACCCGGTAGCGACAGGATACCATCCCTGCCTGAGTGCAGTGGCAGCAGCAGCATTGCTAGTAAAAATGGCAGGGCCCTTAATATTGGGCCATCAAACCATGCTAGCAGTACCACACGCTGTACAAGCTCTTCTTTTAAAACTAAAACTCACTATCTTTCAACAGCTAGACTTACTAAATATGAAATAAACTTACTTAGTAACCCAGCGTTGCAGGTTGTTTGTTGCCCATCACTAAATCCAGCCTCCTTGATTCCAACAGATACTGAAGGAGAACCCCCATGACTGTGTGTGTGTTATTAATTCTTTGCTTCCTCCTTGAATTGATCTTGTTGATACCCCATTAAGTAATCCTGATTACGTATTTTTGTGGATGGGTCCTGCTTACGTGATGAATCCGGTCAATTGACAGCAGCATGGGCAGTATGCTCCACACATGAACTAATTTCTACTCGTAAACTACCAACAGGAACCATGGCCCAAGTCACTGAACTAGTGGCTTTAACGCATGCATGCAAAATAGGAGAAGGAAAAACAGTCACCATCTATACAGACTCTAGATATGCCTATGGTGTTGCACATGACTTTGGAACTTTATGGAGAGAACGAGGATTTTTGACATCCTCCGGAACTATTATAAAACATGCTTTTTATGTTGATGCCTTACTAAAGACCTTACTCTTGCCCTCAAAAATTGCTGTTGTGAAATGTGCAGCTCACCAGTCAGATGATTCCTGTGAAACAAAGGGCAATGCCTTAGCTGACTGCACTGCCAAACAGGCTGCATTAAAAGTTGCTGTTCAGGGAAATATTTCACAGTCTATTTATCAACAATCTGTACAGACTTCCTTGTTTACACATGATGTTTCAAAGGCTTTACAGCATGAAGCTACAGAATCTGAAAGAGAGACCTGGCAAAATTTCAGTGCCTTAAAAATGCACAATCTATTTGGCAACATCCTGATGGCAGACTTGTCTGCCCCAAATCTATGCACCTTTCTGTCATAAAGGCTTATCATTTACCTTCCCATATTGGAATTCAGGCTTTAGTAAAATTGATTCTCTGGGACTGGTTTGCCCCCTCCCTCACAGCCTCTGTACACCATTTTGTAAATACTTGTTCAGTATGTTTGCAACATAACATTGCAAAAGAGACTAGAGCCCAACCTCAACCTGTGCCAAAACCTCAAGGGCCTTTCTGCTCTTTGCAATGGGATTTTTTTGAACTATCACCTTGTAGTCACTTTAAATATATATTAACTGTTGTAGATGTTTTTTCTGGTTAGTTAGAAGCTTATCCATGTGCCAAAAATGATGCTGTCTCTGTAGCTAAAAAGCTTTGTTATGATTTTATCCCCAGGTTTGGGGTGCCCTGTACTATTTACTCTGTTAGGGGTACACATTTTACTGCTCAGTTGACCCAGACACTGTGTTCTATGTTAGCCATCACATTTAAATTTCATTGTCCTTACATGCCTCAAGCCACTGGCATTACCGAACGTATGAATCAGACTTTAAAAACTAGGTTGGCTAAACTTACCTCAGAAATGGACATGACATGGGTACAGGCCCTCCCTTTGGCATTGCTTTCTATTCATTCTCAAGTTCACCCAACTAAGGGCCTTTCCCCTCATGAAATAATAATGTGACATCCCATGCGTTTTCCTATGACTCCGCCTCCACCCTTTTCTGCAATTGATGATTTTGATGCTAATGTTTTGTTGTACTGTAAATCTTTTGTTTCTGTCTTGCAGCAGTACCACAAACAAGTTGCAGCAGCCCAGTAATCTCCAGATCCTTTCTGGAACCCTTTTTGCAACCTGGGAACTGGGTCTCTGTTAAGTCATTTTCTAGTAAGACAGCTCTCCAACCTCATTGGAAAGGACCATATCTAGTACTCCTCACCACTTCATCAGTGGTCCGCCTTCAGGGCTCCTCTGTGTGGATCCACGTGTCACCCGTCAAGAAGGTTGAACCTTCAGACTCGCAGCAACCTCTTACATTTCCAGCTCCTGTTCCTGAGCCCATTGCATCCCGTACCAGAAGTAAAACTAACATTCTTCATGATGATGACTGATGACAAAAAGTTACTTTGCCTTGAATCACCTGCACCTCTTGCCTCACCACTGCAATGAGCCTTTCCTCAATGTTACTGGGTGGCAGTTGTCATTACCATCCTTATTGTGTTACTATTCCTCTTCACAACATTTACTGGGCCCTTCCAAAAGCGAGCAGCCTGGCACCTACCTTTTAACACTTACCAAGCCATCAAATATACCTATGCTTCCACATTCAACATTTCTGACTGCTGGATCTGTGCTGCTATCCCCACTTCACATGATGGATTGCTATTGACGGCTAGCCCTTTACCTACCAATAATTATTCCACCATCCTCTTCAATATTTCTGGGGGATTGTGTAAAAAGACACATTCAGATCGAACTGTATCTCTGACGTTGGCATATCCACAGCAAGGCATTTTATGCCTAAAACAAAAAGGAATAAAGAAAGTCGGGTCAAGCAATTGTAGCATAACAATTCAGAGAGTATATGCCATCACAAAGTACACAGCCTTACAGTCAATCAACGTTATGGCACAGAATAGGTTTATTTCCTAATCAGTGTGGTGGGCCGCCATATCTGCACCATTCCAGAACTATTCAGACTGGCAGACCTGTAATGCAACTGGAATGATGCTGGGGCCAAAGGAGGTATGGATCTTTGAAAATAGCCCTACAATGACAAATTATTTGCAACTTTTACAACTTAAGCTAGACGTATTCTCCCAAGTAGTGTTCAATAACAATGCCACTACAAACATTTCTACTATGCTCTTGGAAGAATGATTGTATTTTATATGTGGTAGAAAGGCATATAAATGGTTACCAGGAAATTGGTCTGGTACCTGTTTCCTGGGTTATCTTATCCCAGCAATTTGCGATGCTACTTCACTACCCCAAGGAAAGATCAGAAAGACCTGAAAAATAAAAGCACCCTCCAACCTGTTGGGGAATGTGGATGTATCATGGATTTACCATCATGACCTCACTCACACAAGCGCCAAAGGACTTTCTCACATGGACCTCGGAGATGATGTCATAGCTGGAGCTGGTATCCTACCAGCTTATGGAGCAGTAAAATCAATTTGGGAATTGAGAAAACTGTCTAAACTTCTTGAAGTCTTAAGCAATGCTACTTTTTCAGCTTTAGAATTGGTAACGGATGAACTGACTGCTATGAGGGCTGTAGTCCTCCATAATAGTATGGCCCTTGATTTTATACTTGTGGCTAAAGGTGGAACTTGTGCTTTGATTCAGAAGGAGGGCTGTACATTTATTCCCAACAATCAGCATGAGATTGAGAGTCATCTTGAACTCATACAAAAGGTCTCTAAACTCTCTGAGGCAGAAAAGGCCGATTGCTCCACTTGGGCTTGGCTAACCAACCTCTTCTCCGGATGGGGTAGAGGTCTACTTAAACTTATTTTAATAATTGCAGTATTAATTAGTTTTGTCTTTTTTATATTGTTTATAGTACAAGCATATATCTTGAAGCTTATGTCTTCCAAAACAAATGCCAAAGATCCTAACTTGTATGCCAGTAATAATTGATGATGTTCAAGAAAAAGGCAGTTTTAATGATGAGATCGAAAAGTTCAATAACATGGTCATGTTAGAGTTTGGGAAAATGTATGAGGAACTAAATGGTGATGCTTACATAGCATAAACTGTGGGATTGTAAAGTATGAAGGAAAATGTAAGTGTATTAAGAGGTATGAGTATGTGACAAAATGCATGAACCTGAAATGTATTGTACATAGAGGTGTGGCAGTCTGCACATAGTGAAAATGTACTAAGAAGAGAGACTGTCTGCAAGTAGTAAACATGTCTATATATGGAAATGCATCCAATTTTTTTTTTCTGTCTAGAGATGTGATTACATCATGTTACTTTAAAGCTATAGAAAATGTTC
>NC_056741.1:876390654-876488154 GCF_019279795.1 Protopterus annectens
TAGGCGCCATAGTCGATACACCAGCAGACACATACATCCTAAAAAAGGCCTCACAGAAACGGACAACTGGTGCCGGAGTCACGGCCTTAAACTAAATGCCAAAAAATGTATAGTCATCCCCTTTGGGAAAAACAAAGTACCCACAAATTATCACATAGACAGAAACCCACTGAGTACGGAAAAAGTAATCAGAGACCTAGGGACCCAAGTCGACAGCAACCTCTCATTTGACAGCCACGTTGCCAAAGTGGTTAGAAAAACATTCTACCTTGCACACCTCATCTTGAAGGGATTCACATCCAGATCCAAGGATGTCATTGTACCCCTATACTCCTCCCTCATCAGACCCATGATTGAGTACAATGCCCCATTTGGTATGTACCTCACCCGGCATTTGCAACAGCTGGAGAGACCACAAAAGTACCTCACCAAGAGGATCAAGGGTCTCCAACATATGTCTTATTCTGCCAGACTAAAGAAACTTCAGCTCTATTCAGTAGCATACCGCCTGCTCAGAGGTGATCTCTGCCTGACATAAAAGGCCATGTCCAATCAGGATCTGATGGACATGCTCCACCTCGAAAAATCCAAATCCATCAGGACCACGAGAGCTAAAGACTTAAACCTCGGCACATGTATGAATAGGACATGCTGGAGGGATAGATTCATAACCCAGAGGCTTCCCATGCTTTGGAACAAGATCCCAGTTCATATTAGGCAGAGCCCCTCACTGACTCTCTTCAAGAGAAATCTTGATGAGTGGATGGGAGATCGTAAGTTTACCCCAGGGGTCACATCTGTGTCACTGCTAGACAGGGACACAGTAAACTAATTCTATTATATAAGGGGACCTTCATTGTGTCACTACTAGACAGAGGCACAGTATTCTAAATTTATTCTGTACATTTTATTACCATTTCATGGGGTGGCAAAAGCCACATCACTATGGCTAGGCTTACAAATGTCCCAGGGCAGATAGCCTAGTACTATACTATGAAACTATAAACTATGAAACTATTAGATTTTCCTGATTTCTTTTCCATTTCTCTTTATGTTGCCACACACCTTCATTTCCACATTTCTACTACTTACTTTCAGATGAAGATACACTTTCTTATGCTTCTTTTTGAAATATAACCACCATTCTGTCCAATTGTAATAAAAAACTAGCCATAGATAAATGATCCTGTCATAGTCTCTTTTGTCCAATTCCATTGTCAATACTATTTAATGTTTATTTCTAATATCTTTTCCTTCCTTAATCATGTTTTCCTTTTTA
Organism: Protopterus annectens; assembly: GCF_019279795.1. Lineage (NCBI taxonomy): Eukaryota > Metazoa > Chordata > Ceratodontiformes > Protopteridae > Protopterus > Protopterus annectens. The sequence continues at coordinate 876,391,934 of NC_056741.1, forward strand.
CATAGTTCCATCCATATTGCTAAATGGTTAAAATAGTGATTACCCTTCCTTTCATTTCTTTTATTTCTTCTGACTTTATAAAATAATTATTTTTATCTATGGGTTTGCTTTCTCATAGCATAACTTCTTTCAGTCCCTACCTGAAGACTACCGCATTTCATTAACTCAGTTTCCTTCCTAATATTTTATGCCATCCTTTTCTTTCTTATTCTTCAATTGCAATTAATGTCTCTTACAATCATGACTTACTTAGTCATATGGCTTTAAGTTCCCTCTCCTTTATTCCTGTGTAAGTATAAATGCCTATTATTCTAATCTCTTTGCACTCCCACATTATATCCATTACTGACACTCTGCCTTACTATAATATAGTGAAGTCCAGAATTTGCATGCTATTTTTCCTAAATAAAAAGCTACACCTGGATATTGACTTAGAATTAAATTCCATAAATATCAGTAAAAAGTATAACATCAACATTTAACTTTCTACATCATACAATTTCATAAATTCTTCTAGAATCATTTTTATGTAAATAACATTCAGAAATATTATTCTGACTTTTTTGTTTTCCTGTTTTAAACATTATAGATGTTTTTCTTTCCTATCTTAAACATTTCCCTTATAGAAGTATTTTATTTTGCCTTCTCTACTTCACTTCCTCTGTATCTCCTTCTTTCAAAAGCTCAATTCTATTTTTAGTTGCCACTTCTATTTATTGCATTCCAGTTTGTATATTTTCTATATTCTTCTGTCCCCTTGTTCTTCTTGGGCATATGAATATCCCTCTTCCACTAGCCCTTCTTCATGTCCTAAATCATTTTCTTCCATCCTATATTTTGCTTTACTCTGTTTTTCTACTTGTAAATCTCTCCTTTCTTCACCTTCTTCATTATTTAAACCAGAAATTACTCATGTTTTAACATAACCTATACTCCATTGTACAATTGTTAGATGTGTGCTCTTTCTCTCCACCTTGATTGTATTGCATTTTTATTACAGTCAACCAAATGTTTGATTTCCCGACAAAAATAACGTCTTTGATGGACTTGAATATTGTAACAAACCCCTTATTTTAGCAACATAAACCACAACAGCTAAACAATAAATAACATTTTTATTTTTAGCACAATTATCTTTATTTCAAACAGGTTTCCAAGCTTTCTGTGAACAAAACTGTAAAAAGGAACAATTAATGGAATATAACAATGTTCCTATGATACCTTTAATCAATTGGTAGCATTTTTTTGTATAAAACACATTATGCAAAAATCATTGTTCACTTTTAAGTTAATAACTACATGCCATGCTACACATTTGGAATAATTTTATATTAATCATGGGGTTTGCTGAGTTGCCCAAAGTCACCATTTTTCTGTTGTGTGAGCATTAGATTGTGTTTAACAGCTTTTATTTCTAGCAGTCTAACCTCAGTGACTATTCTAGTAATGTTTGTTATTCAAGGGGGTTGTATCTATTTCCAGTGTGTAGTGCAGGCTTTTTTTGCTGCTAATAGTATTAAGTTCAGCATATCTGTGGTGTTTTTATTTGTTATCCTGCCACCTTGTTGTCCAACCAAGAAGGGCTTTGTAATGAGTGGAGGATCTGGGAAAATACTGTTGCACATAGAATATAACTGCTCTTTAATCCCCGTTAGTTTGGTACAGTGCCCAAAACATGTGAGCAGTCACCTAGTTCATCTGAATGACATCATCAACAAAATGGTTCAACAGCAGGGACAATTCTGTTCAATTTGGAAGGGGGTATAAAAATACTTGCACAGGCATTGCAACCCAAAAAATCTGAACCTGCATGAATTGGTGCCATATTTTGGAGCAAGAAGAGGACAATTCCAGACAGACTTTCTGTGGAATACCTACACTCAGCTCCACTTCTCATCTAAGATGGAATTTATTTGTATCTCTCTCCTTATGGGTGAAAATATTTTATATAGGCAGTTTAGTACACACTTAACAGATCTATCATCCATTGAATAAATGTAGGTCTGATGATACATTTTACTTCATTTAGCCTAAGTGAACCTTTGTTAACTGATAGTAGCTCATACAAACCATAGGGGAGGGGCCATGCTCCAAGACTATCCTCAAGTCCTTGTTTCCCAAGACATCAGGTGTCATTCATGAATTGCTTCCAGCAAATCTGTCCTTGAGTTTGCTGCAGCATAGTGGTAAGAAGGAGTCTATATGCTCCCCAAAAGGAGGCACCCATTATGGGCATTAGATCATTTTTCCATTGTGTCTAATCTAATGCTGACAAGGCCCGTTTAACCTCTTGGAGGATTCATTGTGATATCATCCCTTCTCCACATGCTGTTGGACAACTCCCCTTAAATAGTTTAAAGTAGTAGGTCAGGGGCTTACCAACCTGGGCAGAAATGATAGTTTTCCTGCAATTTACTATTTGGGGATTAATAAAATCCTGAAATATCTTGAGTTTTCCAGCTGTGAAGTATAGATCAAAGTCAGGGTATCCAATCCTCCCTGAAGAACTGGAAGAGACAAGATATGACAAGATCTCCAAAGCTATTCTATGTTTAGAATTGGTCTATATGAATCCTGAGATTAATTGTTTGAAGTTCTTGTAGATGTCTTACAGTGTAGTAGACCACCAGTGGCAGAATAAACCAGCTGACAGCCTATAATCTTTGCGTTATATCTAGGCAGATATCCAGTCACTGCTTAGTGAGTTTTTGTGTTCTGTTGTAGATCTCTTTGAATGTTAATTCTGCTGAGACTGGCACAGATGTGACAACTTAATTCCTAAATATGTACGGTATTGTGCAGGTTCAAAGAGGGGAATGTTAAGAGTCTGAGATGAGCCGGAGGCATAATTGATCTCAATAGCCTTCATTTTAGCAATATTGATTTTGTTCCTGACAGTCTCCCAAAAGCACTCAGTTCCCTAGAGGTGAGTTCCAGATCCCTTTTCAAAGGAGATGATTGCATACATTGCAAGTGTTTTCTCGATTGCCCCATGTGGAACACCTGAATGGGGAAGCTTCTTAGTCTTGTTACAATGTTTAAGATACAAAATATATAACAGCTGGGACAATGGGCAACTCTGTCTAGTTCCCCTATAGATGGCAAATGATTCTGAGAGTCCTGGACCCACTTTGATTCTTGCACAGGAGCCTTGGTACAAGTTTATTAGTAAAGGTGGATGTCCCTCACGGAATCCCACGTTTGAGAATCTCAAATAGGTAGGATGATTCCACCCAGTTGAAGGCTTTTTCTCATCACAACTTGCCAATGCTAATCATCTATCTATCCCAATGGCATCCTCTATTATGAGATAAGAGGTTGTCAAAAGTGATCGTACCCTTGACAAATCTTGTCTGATCCATATGAATGAGACTGGGGAGAAAAGCTGCAAGCTGTTTGGCAAGAATGGCCATAATATTTTGTAATCATGGTTTAATGTTAAGATGGGGATATAGCACTAGTAAGGTAAGATCCTTACCTGGTTTGGGGACCAGCAGCACAATTGCTTGCCTCCAAATAGGTGGAATCATGACAGTGTTAAGGATCCAGTTAAACAAGCTAACCAACTTAGGGAAGAGGTATTGCTAAACCAAAAGAAGGATTTCAAGAGGGATCTTAGCTGGACCTGGAGTTTTGCTTGTTGCCAGAGACATTGCTCCTGTATCTAGCTCTGCTAGCAATAAGCTGGTTTGCCTTGTCTGGGAGGAGGACATGTAGGTCCAAGGATTCCAAGTATGTCTTGGTTTAGGCAGTTTCTGAGAGGACCTGTTCAGCTGAACATAAGCCAGTGTAACATATTACAAATTAATTCAGTACTGCTTCTTGGGTTTGTACCACTTTTGTTTCCAAATTTTGATTCGTAAACCCTCCGCTGTTTGGGATCTAAGTCGAACTACAAGATGCCTCATATTTTCAGGAAAGTTTTGAAAATGACATAATTTTAGTGCCATCTTCATCTGTTCTAACTTACAGTTTAGTGCTAGGTGCTGTTGTCTTTTTAGGTCAGCAGTCTTGCCCTTTATCTCTCTTCTCCCCTTCATCTGTTCCCTTTGAGCAACTAATAACAAAAGCAGTCACACTAACAAGGATGTGAGTCCCAGGAACTTACAGTGCCTGGAGTTTTCACATTTTATATATATAATTTCTGAGAGTGTCTGCTAATTTTGTCACAGAAGTGGCTTTAGTGTGCTAGATTACCTTGTTTGCAGTCTTCGAACATCAGCATTTCATGATGCCTGTACTAATGTCAATAACAAGAACTTGCCTAGGACAGGAATAGTTTGTTTTTTTCAATTAAAGCTTTACTAAATGTGGGATGTTCGCTTAAGAAAAGGTTTTCACAGATCCCTAAGAGTTAGCGATAAAGTCCTTTCCTAATAGCATCTAATGAAGCTAAATGTGGGATATTTGCTTAAAAAAAGGTTCCACAGACCCCTCTAAGTGTTAGCAATAAAGTCCTTTCCTAATAGCATCTAATGAAGAGCTCTCGGGTCATCTTTGAAGGCTTTGCTGCCTAAAATGTCATTTGATATTTGGTTTTGACTAGAGAGCTAGACACTCTTAGAGTGACTTTGTTGAGTGCAAGTCTTTGGATTGTCTGTCGAATTAGTGCATGTTCTCATCATCTGCATGGGGGAGAGGCCACCTGCTGCAGTTTTGAAAAAGTAAATGAGCCCCCTGATAAATTCACATGGAATTGTGTGGGGTATAACAGTCAAAATCTCCATTTCGGTTGCCTGCAAAGTCGAATGCCTGGCTGAAAAATGGCCCTTTTAAGCCTTGTAACTGAGGAGTACTTGTGATTACATAGCACTCGCCAATCTCCTAATTTAATTGTTTTGCTTGGAGGCCAGAGTATAGTCAGTACTTTTTCTTTCAAACTGTAGGTATCAGATATAACTAGCACTATTCAGGGAATTTTAGAATGTAAGTGCTGTGGAATAAAGACCCTGTGGGATTGTTTTATAAGGATAGTTTCCTCTTCCAGGCTAGTCCAGCTAGCACTAGAGGAACTTGTGTAGTGGGGGCAGTCTGTTCCTTATTACCTCTTCAGGGCACCTGTTTAATGGAAGTTCTTTCATCAACCCTTATCTTCCACATTGGTAAGAAGGTCTATATTACATGACTGAAACCTTAAATTATCGAACACCTAAAGGTCGATCATGAAATATCGAACCCTTAACATCAAAACTGCCATTTCCACATAGGGAAACAATGGCGCTGGCCAACAAAAAACAATTTAAGCAGAAATGAAGTGGGGGGCCTTCACCCCCCCAATGTGGGGGACTATGCCCCCCACACCCCTGTTAATTAAATATGACAACTCCGAGATTGCTCTACAGCGAAGAAAGAACAAAATCTGCTTAACAGCCAAATGACTCATTTTGCTCTGGGGAAACAGCCATTCGCAATTTTCAGACTTCAACATTTAGTGATCAACCTTTAGGTGTTTGATAACCTAAGGTTTCGATCACATAATAGGGAACCTTGGTAAGTTTGCCTACAATTGACTCTAACCTATCTTCTGCAATGCCATCTCATTGCTTTATGTCCCCCACTTCAATCTGTATGGAAGTTAGTTGATCCAAGTGGTCTGTCAGGGCCAACCAGTTCCACCTCATTTAGTCTGTGTTTTTTTTCCTTGAAGGAGGTTAAATTATTTATTTTTTACAGTTCTACCAGAACATTTGTAGGCTGTCTGCTTGTAAGCCCATTGTAGATGTTCCTGAAGCCATAAGTGCAGAATAAATACAAAGCTGGTCCTCCAGTGAGGTTTTGCTTGAGTTGGCAGGAGAGCTTTAAAAGCTGTTTTTCCTTTCTTTGTCCCTTGCTTCTTCACCAAAATCACATAAATATGCTGATATTCCCTTCAGTTATTTTGGCAGGTTTAAAATTAAACAGCAGTAGTTAGCTTTAGTTATAATTAAGTGGAAGGGGAGACTAGGCGAATAAAGTGTGTCACTTTACTCTCATCTTGACCGTAAGTCAAATAAAATTATTTTTTATTTGTTGCAATATATTCAGTTCCCAACTTCCATTCCACAAATCGCCTCACGTCTTTTCTTTTTTTAACATTCCTCATAGTTTCCCTCAATTTTTGACAACATTTCAATATCATACACAGTCATGTTATTGGTTCTAAATTGTAAATAAACCTTTCTTTTCATTTGTAAATTTTGACCAGAAAAAAATACAATCATTCTATGTGTAAGAAGTGCTTTTTCCACAATAAAAGGAAAAAAATCTTACCACTAAAGTAAATGTCAACTGTTAAATTGCAAAACTTTTCCTTATCAAGCTGGATAAGTGATTTTACATCCATGATTTTAAACACTAGCAATATAACAATATTTTCCCAGACATTATATCAACTACATTGTCCTTTTTAGTCTTTAGCCTTATTATTGTGCTCTTTATCTTCATCTGGACGGCAGTTTTGTTTTGCTGCTCTGATTTAGGTGTTGCCATGGTAGCACATGATTTATTGCTTATCTGTCCTTGATATTCACATCTTATATGTATAACATTCTCAGAACCATTGTCTCATTGTCCATTTGTGGCATGGCATGTCAGACCATTCTGGTTCTCAAAAAAAAAACCCACAGTGTTTCCCCTCATGTTAAAGAATCCCCTACTCTCCTTGTCTCTTGCTGCAACAACTGAATTAACTCAGTGATGTCCAGACTACCAGGCTGTAGCAGTGTCCTGTGGATCTCTGGTACTACATCACTCAACCATTCTGCCTCAGCATGTTCATGTATTTCCTCCATTGCTGCTTTCTCTGCAAGTGTTTCTTTATTTTCTCTCAAATTAATGTGTTAATTCCCCATTTTAAAGGCTCCAAACTCTCCTCCACTGGCTCAGCATTGTCCTCCATCAGACTGCTAACATTGCACTTCTCCTCCCAGCCACCTATGCTCTAGGATCGAGAGACTCACATGCAAAAAGAGCAGGGGATGTTTTCCAGTATACTGGCTTGTTCCCTAGTCAATATGAATACCACCTTGGATCTCCCCTGTAAATTCACTGGCCTAGTGGGACTAACCAAATCAACAAAGCATAAATGAATGAATGAATAAATAAATAAGTAGAGATAAGTGGTATTTACTTCCTTTTGAAGGAGATAGTATGAAAAAAGTAAACATTTCTTGGATGCAACATATGTCAGACTTCGTAGTATATAAAAAAATGCTAAAACAGATTCCTCTTGGTTGCGATTTGAAGACCATTTATATTCCATGAAGAGAAAGGGGTGTCAGCCATTATGAAATGTGACAGGAATTAGAATAAGATTAAAAAAAAACAGATGGAGAAATCTAATTTCCGCCCTGCCAAAAGTTAGAAGAAATATACATTAAAGGAGGCCCAGAACTCTTCAACATATTTAATGAAAGAGCAAAGTGTAATAAAAATTCATCACCACTGCATAATACACTTCTGGACAATAGGAACTAATCCAGGACTCATAATAAACATCACTCTGACGAGTAAAAAGGTTAACCACATTACTTCACAGACTCTAAAAATGCCATGATATAATATATAACTTACTGAGTTAAATTCTAATCATTGATATCTATGTTGCCAATGTACAATGTATGAAAGAAAAACTTGTATGTTTATGTAATATATCACTGGGTTCCAGGAACACCAAGTAAAGCAAGTAGTAACAGCAAACACTGTCATAGTATAAGAGTATATGTGATTAGATTATTGTGTGAATCTATAAACAAATTATATAAAATATTATAAATGATTAAACTAATGTGACTACCACTACTACTGCAAGATTTAAAGGTAACCACAAGGGGGCGATGCAGCACATTAGATCCAAAGTGCTGCAGCATAACACAGTGTATGTGTGTGTGTGTGTGTGTGTGTGTGTGTGTGTGTGTGTGTGTGTGTGTGTGTGTGTGTGTGTGGACAAAACAGAACAGCACTCTAGAGGTAAATTACACACTTCTCCCACATTATCCACTGTATATGGAAGGATGAAGGCATTGCACATATAGAATAAGCTGTCATAAAAAAAAAATAAAGCTGACACCCTGTTCACACTATTGAAGGATGCAGTGTGACTCTGCTATATTAAATAAAACAGTACCTCAGAGCAAATCAAGGTACATCGAGACACCCCAATGCTGAGTGAGGAGTCCGAGTTCTCCACATACATATTCCCATCATAGCTCATATTAAATATGAGCTGAAAGCCAATGCTATCTGTTTTAGCGTGTTGTCATTATTATTACTTTATAAGGGCAGGAATTATCAAGGGACAAATATGAGACTTAACAGATATTTTTTTTTTGCTTACAGTGAGGGCATGTATCTCAGAAAGGAGTAGAATACATCCCCCCCACACACACACTCATACAAATAAACACACACACACACACACACACACACACACACACACACACACACACACACACACACACACACACACACACACACACACGGCAGCAGTTGACAAGCATATTGTTTTCCCGAACAGCTTTTAAACTGCAGAGTTCTTCATTTGGATCCCCAAGGTGAAGAGGTCAGACAAAACAATGCAACTGTGATGCTAATGAGGTAGTCATAAACCCTAAGTGTGCATTTACATAACAGAAATTATAGAAAGACAACTACAACCACAAATCTGAGCAGTTCCCATACCTAGGATCTACGAGCAAAAAAGCTAAAAGAAAATGTAATTTGCAATCCACAGAATTTAAAGGTACAGGAGTGCACTGGAATGTGGAATCTCTGCAAGGGGCCCAGACTTAGGGATCATGACATGCTGTAAGCAAACAGAATAATGGATTATAATGTTCAGTCCCAAACATTAAGCAAATTAGCTCACTGTGACACACTTTGAAGAAAAAATATGTGTAATGTGTTGCTATAGCATACTGATAGACAACTGTTTGAGGCATATTTGAATGCTGTATGACTATTAATGAGCAAAAACTATGGTAAACCCACTTATGGTCACACTTATTCAGCACTAATAAAAGTATCACTAGAAACACAGAGACTTTGTCCATATAAAACAAGGCTCCAGACAAAAATGCATTGAACACAGTGCCTAAAACTCAACAATGTTGTTTGTCTTTTTGTCTTTTGCCGGTTAGGGGTCGCCACAGCGGAACTCCGGTCCACTAATGATTGGCAGTTGATTTTTATGGTGCCGAGTTGCCAGCCCGATGCCCAACCTTCAGCAAAGGCACGCCCATTCACGCATGTCAACAATATATTACTTAAACACTAAGGAATACTCTAAAAGAAGTACTAGACAAAATTTAATGGGTTAGCTCTTTAGTTCCTATTATAAGCACTTTCACAAAATAAAAGACATTCCTGTAAAACAAGCTTAAATATGCTAAACATACATATTAAGTTATGTTTCAATTTTGTATTTCATTGTATACATCTCATATTTGTTTACATCATGTCACCAGCCTCTTACTGTTTATTTTTTATCTTAAATCTACATTCCTAATTGCTTTTATTGTACTAGAGATTTTCTCCATGAATTTCCACTGAAAATGTTTTTTTGGCTCAGTTGCACCAACCCCGGTTAACAAATGTCAAATAAAGAAATAAAGGTAGGTGTTACAGGAAGTGTTAATACTTCAGCTTATCAGACCTTCTCTTCAAAACTGGAGCAAGCGATAAAAAATTTCATTCAGTGGATGCTGGTGGCATACGTTGAATTGTTAAAAACAATTTATTCATGGTTTCTGGTATTTTCTCTGGTCTTAATAAATTTGGCATTACACCATCTTTTATATACAGGCCATTGAACAATATTGATGCCTTTTTAGAACACAGGATGTCCACTCCATCTACCTTTGGCCATATAAACAAGTGTAGTGCATGTAGCCAGTGTCATTACATCTTTGAAAGACCACATTTGGTTTTCCACCATCCCAGGGTTATTCCTTGCCAAGGTAGATATACCTACAACACCACTGGGGTGGTTTATGTCGCCCTTTGTTCTGCATGTCGTGGTTTTTATATTGAAAATCTGGGGGAAGATTCAATAAAAGAATCTACAAATCTACAGAAAGGCTTGAATCAATTTGCCTCTCTTGCTCCATTTTTAAAGAGAAGGTCTGATAGGCTGAAGCATTAAAAACTTCCTGTCACATCTATCGTTTTAACAAATTTATGCTTGTTTTACAGGGATGTCTTTTATTCTGGTGAAATTCTTCTAATAGTATAGAAAGTACTAAGTTATTAAATTTTGTCAAGTACTTCATCTGGAGTACTCCTTTTTTGTTTATTTGGTTTTCTTTTCGAACATTTGATCTATTCTTCGATTTGTTTGTGCTGGTTCAACAATATATTTTCACCAACAGTAAAAAGGGGAAAAATCAACAACTAAAAAGCTCCTTTTAAATTTGAAAAGTTGTTCTTTATCAGCTGTTTTATATTCTGAGCTTTTACAAAAAAAAAAAATTGTAGAAGGATATGACATCTTGAATTTTATGCCACATTGAATCCACTGTATTAGCTGCAAAATGTTTAATGCTGTGTGTAATCTCTCCAGTCTAACATTTTTAGATAAATCTGGCATAGTTTTAAAGTTTAAACCATTTCAGTTATTGTTTTCTTTCTCTTCAGTAGCTAGGAGAACCCAGGATACATCCATAACATTTGAGTAGCTTCACATGATGTTTTTCGTGTTTCACTGTTGCAATCATCACATTTGGGTTATCTGCTTGCAGTAGCCCTCAGTCGGCCTGATTATCGAAGTCTTGGGTCCTGCTTCGCTTGCTGTCTCATCTTCCATGATGTCAAGTAATCAGGGGTATAAAGTATGCAGCTGACGCCATTACATCAGTCTTTCTTGCCGTGCTGTACTCGAAGCAGAAGCAGTTCGCAAGTGCCGGTTGGCCGACTCCTGAAATTTTCATTTTTGTGTTTCAGATCCGAAGTCTTCAGCTAAGCTAAGTACCCCATTGGGGAAACTTCTTCTTGCTCTAAACTGATGTCAGTAAAAGTTAAATACTGTATTTCTTGTGGAAAGCAAATACCTCATAGAGATTTTCATTTGAATTGCATTCCTTGCTTTGGCCCAGACTGTTGGTTTTGTGCCTTATTTAAACAACGAACTATTCATCATCGGTTTATTTATGCTTCTAAATATTTTGGTACTCGGTTCAATTATCCAGAAATGGCTTCAGTAAGCCACGCGACTACTGACGTTCTGAAAAAATGCAAAGATAAAGACAGAGACAGACCGCATAGGTCCAAAGCTACCGACGGCGCTTCTCCTAAGCTAGTGACCAGTTTGCCGGTACTCAGTGAGGCGCTTTCGCAGCCCCTGATACCCGCTACTTTAGATTTGCAGGCCTCTACTGAGACCCATTCGGAGACCGATATGCCATGAGATGCTTCTTCAACTGTGGAACCTAGGGATGTCTCTACCTTGGATGGGTCCGGAGCCGCTGTACAGGCCAACTGACTTGCATATTAAACTGATGCCATCTTCTTCTTCAAAGCCTAAAACTCGATCCATGCCTAGAAAACCAATGCCCAGACCACATGGTCAGGCCTCTATGCCTAAAAAACAAACGATAAGAATGTCTGAAGACCTTATTACTCTAATCAGGGGAAGCCACCCTTCCCCCTCTAAGATGCCCAGGACTGAGTTTCCTTATGATTCTTCTGATCAAGACTCTGAAATTTCTGATTCCTCTGATGACCAGGATTTACCCTAATCTACCTATGAGGACTCTGATGCAGAGGACTCCATTCCCTCTGCTTCCCATCCAGAGGATTTCACTTTTGGTGAAACCTTGCATACTCTTAGGGAGCATTACTCTGACTCAGAAAAGAGGCTTAGGGATTTCTTACTCCTGCCCCAACACAGGGCTTTAGCTATCCCCCCTGTACTGGACATTGTTGATGAAGCCTTCTCGCAATCTAGCTTGGCCCCTGACTCTTTACCTCCTGCTCCCAGAAAACCTGATAAGTATTACAGGGTTCCTGACTCTCACAAGTTCCTCTTTAAAAATCTTACTGTGGATCCTGAGACCATTTCACAGGGACCCAAGGGCATTAAGGCTACTACTGCCAAAAATCCTACCCCCTCTGATAGAGATTCCAGGGTGCTGGATAGATGGAGTAAGAAGGTATACACTTCTGCAACCTTGGCCATTAGGACCTTAAACTGCCAGTTTCATATGTTAAAGTATTAGCAGCATATTATTGGATTGCTAAACTGAAAATGATGTTGATTCCTGACTGTGCTGAAAATAAAGATTTACAGGATTTAATGCATTCTGCTGAACAAGTTGGAAAACATATGTTGCAATGTGGTTTTGATTCATTAGAGGCATCTTGCAGGGCTACTGTCACTGGGTCTGTACTTAGAAGGCGTGTTTGGCTTAAGGGGCATCTTTGCTAGATCATGTTAAAGCTAAATTGCTGGATGCTCCCTTAAACCAAGACCGCCTGTTTGGCAACAAAGCAGAAGAAGTACTTAAAAAGATGGAGGAAAAAGCTAAATCTATGCAAACTGTTAAAGATTTCCTGCAAGTACAGCCTCCCAGATTTAGTAGGCATTGGCCCTCTAAGAATTGGTCCTTTCCTGCCTCTTCCAGGCCTTCTCAGTCCAAACCCAGAAGCAGCAGAGCACCCAGGCTTCAGTCCCAAGGTACTCACAGGACTAAGCAGTGGGGGGGCTCCCACTTCCAAAGCAGGGAGTAGTAAGACTCCCCCCTATGGTAAACTGTCTCAATGACTTAACTTTACAACTTCTAAGCCCTGCACAACTGACTGTTCCTTTAGGGGGAAGATTGCCTTGCAGGCAAAAAAAAATTGGGAACTTATTACCCTGGACAAATGGGTTTTAAATATAGTTTCCCAAGGATACAAATTCCACTTCCACTCTTTACCAAACACAAACGGTTGGCCAGATCTACCCCCAAATCAGTGGGCAGAGGCTCAAAAGCAAGTTCTCTCTCTCTTAAGTAAGATGTTCGAGTGTATTCACTGTTGCAGTCCTAGTTACCCTCCCTCCAGCCCCCTGACTTCTATTGGCTATACCTCTATTCTTGTTTACTATGCTTAAAGCTTTTTGGTGTATTTGCTTTTTTTGGAGGTGTAACCTTGTATATATAATTGCTTCCCATTATGGGGCACCTGACATCCGGGGCAAGAAAAACTGATGTAATGGTGTCGGCTGCATGCTTTATACCCCTGACTACCTGACGTCATGGAAGATGAGACAGCAGCAGATGCAGGACCCAAGACTTTGATAATCAGGCCGACTGAGGGCTACTGCAAGCAGATAACCCAAATGTGATGACTGCAGCAGTGAATACACTCGAACATCTACATTTATGGTAAGTGTACACAACTGTACTATGTTCTTCATGTTTCACTGTTGCAGTCATCACATTTGGGTAAATTCCCAAAGCTAATGATGGGAGGAGGAAATTAGATAGCATTAGGACCAGCTATAAGGCCCTGCAAGACTGCAGTGGCAAAGCCAGCTCTGGATTTAGAGAAAATTGGCAAATGGTAATGCTTGGTGAAGGTATGTACAGAACTCCAGGTAGCAGCTTCTGGGATGTCCCTGGTAGTAATCGGGCCGACTGAGGGCTACTGCAAGTAGATAATCCAAATGTGATGACTGCAGCAGTGAATACACTCAAACATCTACATTTATGGTAAGTGTACACAACTGTACTTTATAAGTTTTTGAGAATGACTCAGAAGAGATGTTACAAAGCTCTGTGTATTCAGTCCACGGTATACATTTGAAAAGTTATAGCCAAGGCAGCTAGCATGCTGAATACAGTTTGAACTGTTTTGACAGTCTGTTTTGCACTCACTCTTCACTGAGGTATCACATTATTGAATTACTATCCGTGGAGGAGCAATGGTCTTTTAATTTACTGTAATGTAAGTCCACGGTGTTAAATTTTGGTAACGTTTTACTTTGACAGTCTTCTAAATTTTATATTCTCTTCATACATTCTTTGAAATGTAACTGTAGGTGTTTTTGATGCTGTTTTGCAAGTTGTAAATTGATGAACATAATGGGACAATTTGTTTTTTAAAACATATGCAATTATGTCAGCTAAAATGTTAACCATAATTAAATTATTACTGGCACTAGAAGAATTAAATTTAGCTGTAGTGAATGCCAATAGTTCTATATTATAACAATTGTCATTATTCAGACTAGTAGTACTTTTGCCCTTATATCTAAAGTAAATTGACAATTTTCTTGCATTTTTTCGATACAAGTTTCTTATTGCACTTATCTTTTGGAAAATGCAAAAGACCTGGGGGTGTTAGCTTGTTTTAACCAACATACTTCTGAGACTGAGGTGCTCCATTTAATTTTAGCTATTTGAAGAAGAAATGTAGAACAAATGTTATTTTTTTTCAGTCATTGAATCAACTAAACTGACACTATGTCCAGTGAGGTAAAAAAGTAAATTTCAGAATTTTAGCCTCAGCTGTATTGGAAATGTTTAACACTAAGGCCTTCTGCAAGATAATAAAAAATGAAATACTCACCAATATGTTGCATTCAGGAGACCATTGAAACCAGTGTCCCCAAAACACTGACTGGTTAAGTGATTTGCTGAAGTTCACACAGCTGGCTAATGGAGGCTGAGGGAATTAAACCCTGGATCTCAGTAAGGAGTTCATTAAAAGCTTATGTCTTTAATTCTCTGTGTTATCTACCAAAATAAAATGTCTTCTTACTGCATGCCGAGTCACAATCTAAATGTATAGGCTTCTAGCATTGGCCAGGAGTCAAACCTAGGTCAACTGCTTGTAAGGCAACTGTCTCACTACTACAAGAAGAAAGCTTAAGAATAACTTTACTTTGTTCATAACCACCTTCATCAGAACAAGGAACTGTGACATTGATTTCAAAGCAAAGGAGTTAGGGGTCCTACTGGGTCATTATCAGTCATCATGTGCAAGAAAGATGTTTACAATACACTATCTATGGCAACGGCTATGTATGAGCTGGGGAAAGTAGTGGTGTTTTAAAAGTAGAGTTTTACCACTGTTTCACCTTACAAGATACTGGCATAAAATGGTACAAATACCGTGGCCTCCTTTATACAGCCTCCAAACTGCCCTCTCAAGGCCATCACTCACTGACACAACATTTGTCCTTGCTTCAGTTGACCTTTCCTCATCTGAATGACCTGACAGTTGAATGCAGTTTGCAGCTGCCTTGAATTGTGGTCTGCCATCTCAGCTAGTAATGCTATAAATTTTTTAATGATCAAGATGTGGAGTTTAGATACTAGATAATTGTTGCAACAGTTGGCTTTACTCCTTTAAAGTGAATTTCCAGTTGCCAACTGATATGTACACACTATCCCCAGTGTAGAATATTCCAAACAGCTCCATATGTGAACAAAAGTTTATCTGTAACTGCTGAATCAGTAGAATAATAAAATGTGCCTTTAACTGTAACCAAACTTTTTTTATCAAGTCTTATATTGCAATTTGTATTTTGATAGCAGTTATGGAGTCATTTCCCCTTGTGAAAGCCTTTTATCTTAATTACTATATGAATCATAAGTTGAGTTGAAATTAAATACGTTTTACTACTTTACTGGTTTAATAATTACAGTCATTTTTTGTACTGTTTTAATAATTACACAGTCATTTTTTGATCACTTGTGAATTTGTTTTTGATTTTTTAATAATTATAGCGCTGCGGTGGTGGTGCTGTGGTAGCATTGTCGCCTCACAGTAAGACGTTGTCCTGTTCGATTCTCAGCTAAACCATCTTCTGTGTGGAGACATGCGTGAATGGGCGTACCTTCGTTGAAGGTTGTACGTTAGGGCTGGCAACTCAGTACGTAAAAATCTACTGCCAATCATTAGCGGACCGGAGTTCTGCTGTGGCAACCCCTAACCGGGAAAAGCCGAAAGATACAACAAGTATCCAAGGTACAGCACTGTTGCAGAATAATGACTGGGTTACACAGGCTATGTACCTGTGCACAAGTCCCTGTTTGGTGTATTAGTCCTATCTTAGTCTGTGTGTAGTTATTTATACAATGAAAAAAATTATGTAGAAAAATAAATCCTTACATTACGAAAATGGAATAAGGGTTAAGAACTAAACTAAGCGATGAAGCAGGTAAATGGAAGCCATGCAGAGCAGTAGTTGGAAGTGAAGGTCTTTTAACTAGTGGCCTTGTTTTGGCCCTTTTATCTCATATAGTGCTAAGACACATGCAAATAAACTCCTCATAGCCAAGGTGTTCCAAGATAGAAGTATAATAAATCCAAAACACAATATCAGGAACATGCCACCACCACCTTAAAATGAATTTATTAAAACAACAACAGCAATTATACCATGACCCCCCCATTAATATTCCAAAACGTGCACGCTGATTGGTCAGCGTGCATGTTGTAAATTGACTTATACTAATGGAAAAAGGTCCCGTCGCCCGGACTTTTTCCATTAGTATAAGTCTTTTTCAAAACACTATCTCGCTATGTTAAAGGAGTTTAACATAGCGAGACAGGTTTAAAAAAAGCAATGGAGATCTCCGTTGCTTTTTTTAAAGCTGTCTCGCTATGTTAAACTCCTTATAGGGATAATAAAAAGCAACGGAGATCTTGCTTTCTCCGTTACTTTTTTTTTTTAAACCTGTCTCGCTATGTTAAATGGGTTTAACATGGCTAGACAGCTTTAAAATAAGCAATGGAGATCTCTGTTGCTTATTTTAAAGCTGTCTCACTATGTTGAACCCATTTAACATAGCGAAACAGTTTGTAAAAAGCAACAGAGATCTTGCTTTCTCTGTTGCTTATTTCAAAACTGTCTCGCTATGTTAAATGGGTTTAACATAGCGAGACAGCTTTAAAATAAGCAACAGAGATTCTCTGTTGCTTTTTTAAAGCTGTCTCGCTATGTTAAACCCATTTAACATAGAGAAACAAAAGCAACGGAGATCTTGCTTTCTCCGCTTTGCCCACAACTCTGATGTACTGCGCGAGCATGCATGCGCAGTACATCAGAACTGCCGCAGAATACCAGACAGCTGCGGAAGGGCAGCGAGGAGGCATTATACAATGCCATTATTTAAGAAAAGTAATTATTTTTTCTTAAATAATGTCATTGTATAATAATAACCACTTCTGGGTGTGGGTAATGCTGGATTTACCCACGGTTGGCTTTGTTTGGCGACTCGGGCTTCGCCCTCGTGACCAAACCATGCCAACCCTGGGTAAATCCAGCATTACCCACACCCAGGCGTGAGTTATTGCTATAATAATACACATGCAGCACTTTTGAGACAAGTTCTTTATTAATGCTTCAAAGATAGTTGCCATAGAATTATTTTAATACTAAATTACTAATTAATGTCAATTAAGATCAATTAAAATGATCTAGCTAGCCAATGGAATCTCATATAGATTAATAACAATTCACATTCATAGTAAAACACAAAGCATATGTTCAAACCTATTAAAATATTTCCAAATGTTACAGAACGGCCCAGAAAGAATATAAACATTCTAAAGTGTTTATAAAAATACTAAAACATAAACTCATATATACTCATGCCTTGCTTTCAAAAAAGTTTAGTGTCATGTTGGCTATTAAGGTCTGGTAAGACATCTGCCCTAAAATAATTTATCCATTTATACATGCATACTTCTAGAATGTATATAGTGTGTGGCCTGTACCTCTTTCTTATAAATTTTGGTCTCAAATTTAATTTCTTTAAATACAATGCATATATCTAAAAAGTTAACTTGTGTATTAGAATAATGTACATCAAATATTAAAAACAAATAGTCATATCATGTAAATCAGACACAAAATTATTATAATCATCAGTCGTACCTGCCCAAAGCAAACATATGTCATCAACAAAATCATTTAAAATATACTAAATCCTTCACTTTAAAATCATACATCCTGTCATTACTAAAAATATGTTCTTCCTCCCATCAGCTTAATACAGGTTTGCATAGGTATTGGCAACAGGGGTAACCACTGCTACCCCTAATTGCTGATGAAATATCTCATTGTTAAATAAAAATACATTGCTCTGTATCACCACTTCTAACATCGAACAAAGCATTTCAGTTTTAATAGCAGTAAAATCAGTATATATATATATATATATATATATTTACATATATATATATATATATATATATATATATAAATATATATATACACATATACATAGATATTCCCTTATACACTGCAAACCATATTCATTTGGAATTATGGTAAAAAGTGACTTGATATCCATAGTCACATGTAAATGTTATGTAAATTAGCCTCTAACATACTGCTAATCACCACTCAGCTGTGGACAGTGCATGATTTACCACCAAACTGCACAGCTTTACTTTCATGGACAAATTTCACCAGGAGGTATTAAATCCTGCATCACCTACAGTCACGTGGGAATTAGTATCACACTGTGGACATTTTCTACGAAAATGGAGTTTTCTCAACTTTTTAAAATACACCCATTATATAAAAGATCTTGTTAATGGAGTGGAGTGTTTCCAGAGACTGTAGAAAGTGCAGATGTCCTTTATATACACTGCATATGTGCAGGCTCCCTGTGTTTCTATGTACACACAGTACACTCAATGACTGTGTATAGTTTATTCCACTAATGCCATGGCATAGATTTTTCTACAAAATGTCTAACTTTTTTGGTTTGTAAATTACCAATTTACTTTCAGGTATCCACCTTCTTTGCTTTACTGGAGAGTTGTCATACAAAGGTAAGCATATTTGTATTATTTAAGTCATTTTCATGTATTTGCTACTAGAATCTTAATGAGAAATTCAGCGTAACGTAGTTGTGTGCTGAATGAATATTTTTTGCTGTGGTTAATTGTAGTTTTACTACAGTAAAGAGAGTCTATTTAGTCAATAAAATAACCAAGTTTAATGTCTATATTTTAGAAGGGGGTATAATGTAAACTGTAAATTTTATTTTATTTTATTCTGTCTATCTGTCTGTCTCTGTCTATCTATCCATCTATCTACAGTGGATAAAAAAAGTGTGCACACACCTGTTAAAATGTCAGGTTTTTGTGATATAAAAAATGAGACCACAATAACTCATTTCAAAACTTTTCCCACGTTTAATGTGACCTATAACATTTACAATTCAGTTGAAAAACAAACAAATCTGTTAGGGGATAAATATACAAAATAAAAAAAGTACGATAAGCTGGTTGCACAAGTGTGCACACCCTTAAAATAATACTTTTTTGAAGCACCTTTTGATTTAATTACAACATTCAGTCTTCTTGGGTAGGAGTCTATCAACATGGTACATCTTGACTTAACAATATTTGCCCACTCTTCCTTGCAAAAGCATCCAAATCTGTCAGATTTTGAGGGCATCTCTTGTGCACAGCCTCTTCAGGTCACCCCACAGATTTTCTATTGAATTTAGGTCTAGGCTCTGGCTGGGCCATTCCAAAACTTTTTTCTTCTGGTGAAGCCATTCTTTTTTTATTTGGATGTATGCTTGGGGTCATTGTCATGTTGAAAGGTGAAATTTCTCTTCATCTTCAGCTTACTAGCAGACGCCTGAAGGTTTTGGGCCAAAAGTGACTGGTATTTGGAACTGTTCATAATTCCCTCCACCTTGACTAAAGCCCCAGTTACAGTTGAAGAAAAGTAACACCAAAGCATGATACTGCCACCACTGCGCTTCATCATGGGATGATTCTCTTTTGGTGATGCGGAGTGCTGCTTTTGCACCAAACGTACCTTTTGGAATTGTGGCCAAAACGTTCAACCTTGGTCTCATCAGATCATAACACATTTTTCCACATGCTTTTGGGAGACTTGATGTATTGTTTTGCAAATTTTAACTCGGCCTGGATGTTTTTCTGTGTAAGAAAAGACTTCCATCTTGCAACCCTACCCCATAGTCCAGATATATGGAGAATATGGGAGATTGTTGTCACATATAGTACACAACCAGTACTTGCCAGAAATTCGTGCAGCTCCTTCAACGTTGATGTAGGTCTCTTGGCAGCCTCCCTGACCAGTTTTCATCTTGTCTTTTCATCAATTTTGGAGGGACGTCCAGTTCTTTGCAATGTCACTGTTGTCCCATATTTTCTCCAGTTTTTGATGACTGTCTTCACTGTGTTCCATGGTATATCTAATGCTGTGGAAAATTTTTTGTACCCTTCTCCTGACTGATACCTTTCAACAATGAGAGCCCTTTGATGCTTTGCAAGCTCTATGTGAACCATGGCTTTTGCTGTAGCAGGCAACTGAGTAAATGTCAGGAAAAGTCTAGGGACAGCTGAACTTTATTTTGGGTTAATCAGAGTCTCCTTAATTAATGGCAGGTGTGTACCCAAAAAGACTGAATGCTGCAATTAAATCAAAAGGTGCTTCAACAATGTATTAGTTTAAGGGTGTGCACACTTATGCAACCAGCTTATTGTATGTTTTTTTAATTTTTATATTTTTCCCCTAACAGATTTGCTTGTTTTTCAATTGAATTGTACAGGTTATAGGTCACATTAAAGGTGGGAAAAGATTTGAAATTATTTATCGTGGTCTTATTTTTTCATATCACAAAAACCTGGCATTTTAACAGGGGTGTGTAGACTTTTATAGCCACTCTATCTATCTATCTATCTATCTATCTATCTATCTATCTATCTATCTATCTATCTATGTCATTTGTTAACTGGGTTAGTACCACTAAACTAGCAGTCTCTTTTCAGGGGAGACCTAAGGCGATATTTGTACTACTGGGATAAATTGAGTCAGGCATCAGGGACTATTTTACATCTACCTGAACTACCAGCAGCTCAGGCAGATGGGGCCTCAGTTTAACATCTCATCTGAAGGATATTTTCAACATATAGGATGTTCAAAGCATGCTATCAAAGATAATGTTAATATATGGTCTAAGGATCAAAACACCCATCAGCTGAAAAGGTGATTCAATCCTGATATCAAAACACTGAGATAATATATGTATTAAGTTGTATGTAATAATTATGAACAATATGTTGATAACATTGTACCTTTGAAAAATGCTAACAATGAATGAGGTACTCATCTCCATAAGTAAAAAAATCACCACAAAAACTGCACAGAATCACTGTCCCAGTTCCAAAATTAAATTTCACTAGCCAGCACAATACAAGAAAAGAAATCATTGTTAAACACTTTCACTACACATTAAGTGTCAGGACTTCTTCAGATTGTTCAGCAACAAGAATTGCCATCTGTACAGTAATTGCTCACATGGACTGCGGTGGTGGTGCTGCAGTAGTGTTGTTGCCTCACAGTAAGACGTTGTCCTGTTTGATTCTCAGTTAGAGCGTCTTCTGTGTGGAGACATGCGTGAATGGGCATACCTTTGTTGAAGGTTGTGTGTCAGGGCCGGCAACTTGGCACGTAAAAATCTACTGCCAATCATTAGCGGACCGGAGTTCCGCTGTGGTAACCCCTAACCGGGAAAAGCCGAAAGACACAACAACAACAACAGTAATTGCTCACATGATAAACTCTTAAATGCACACAGACAGTAAAATAACTTTGTAATGTGCAATTTCCCCTATAGTTCACCATTACTTTTTCTATTATGAAAAAGTGACATTGTTTACAATTCAGACAAGTGATGGAATACTTACACAGGGCATTGTTGTTACCTGGGTAGGGTTTTATAGCATGGATTACTTAGTAATGCACCCTGACCCTACCCTAACCTTACCCCTACACAAGACATTGACACACACACACACACACACACACATACACACACACACACACACACACACAAACACACACACACTACATACTTCAACACTAAATTTCTCTTCCTGCCTAGATCTTATGCTAGCCCTTACCTGCAAACACTTGTGCATGTACTTCTACCCCCGTGCTGAAACCTGACAGTATATATGAAGGTTTTGGCATTAACATGCCAACTAGGGAACGGGTCCTTAATGCTCTCTCTAAGGCCGAGAACACAGCATCGATGGCCCAAGACAATATTCCAGGATGCCTTCTAAATCGCATGAAACATGATCTATCAGGCCGTCTAGAATTGCTATTTAACTGTAGCCTCCAAACAGGCTTCATGCCTCATGAATGGAGACCAGCAACAGTCATCCCTCTGCACAAAGGTGGGCCATCTACAGACTCTGGAAACTACAGACCCATAAGTCTAACTAGTCTCATATGCAAAGCCATGGAACGAATTATCATGGAAATGAAAAATAATGACATAGGAAACCTCCAGACACTGGACCCAGTCCATTTTGGTTTCATCAAGGGCAGATCATCCCTACTCAACTTGGTGGACTTCTTTGAGAAGGTCATCAAAGCAATGGACGAGTGCAAACTCATTCACACTGCCTACATGACTTTGCCAAGGTTTTTGACACAGTCCTCCTCTCAGGCATTGTTAACAAACTTAAGAGGTTAGGTACAAACCCTTTTGTAACCCAGTGGACAGCCAGCAGGCTCACTGAGAAGACCAAGAAAGTTAGAACAGGAGAGTGCACCTCTACGAAATGACCATTCACAAGCGGAGTCCCTCAGTGAATGGTTCTGGGACTGCTCCTTTTTGGCATTTACTTCTCTGAAGTCAAGGCCAACATCAATGGCTTTTGGCTGACTAAATTTGAAGATGATTGCAAATTAGGAGCTGTCATTGAATCCCACACTGACACAAATATTCTCCAGGAAAGGCTGATACAGACAACACAATTGGTACCAGAGCCATGGACTAAAATTAAATGCCAAGAAATACATAATAGTATCCTTCGAGAAGGCATCTACCCCTGGTAACTATCATATTGACAGCACACCCCTAAGAGTTGACCCAGTAGTCAGGGACTTAGGGACACATATAGACAGTAATCTAGCCTTTGACCACTATGTATCTACAGTAGTGAGGAAATCATTCTACATTATGCAACTTTATAAACAATTAATATATATATATATATATATATATATATATATATATATATATATATATATATACGGTTTACATTTATATGGTTGAGTGCACATTGCTTGACCATATATTTTACCAACTTTCTGTACGAAACCCTTAACGCCAAAAGGTAGGAATGTCATAAAAACACTGAATTCGACATTTCCGACTGCTCTACACACTAAAACGTGTGCTAACATGAGTCAAAAAGGTGATGGGATTTTGCGATTCGCAACACTTGCAATCACATTTTTGAGATGCTGCCGCACTCTTTTCAACCATACCCACTCGACCATTCACTGGTCGACCATATGCATGTACACCTATATAAATATATATATATATATATATATATATATATATTTATTATTTTATTTATTTATTTATTTAAATTTGTTGACCGGGAGTGTCCGATGTGGGTCCATTTTCAGAGGAGGCCCGGGAGAAAAGCTCCACAGTAAAATAAACAGACAGTAGTTACATTGGATTACATAGTGATTAACAATTTAACATAGAAATTACTTACAACATATTTACAGATGAAGAACATAGTACATCAGTAGACAACTAGAATCTTTATCTGTGAAGTACATAACAGGCATTAACAAATGTAACAACGAGAAGTTCCTGCTGTATAATAAGTACTAGGCTTATGAGCATCTGAGCTTGCTATCATCAAGGTAGTTAGTGGAGGTGAAAGAAGGTAGTAGTTGGATGGTGGATGATATTAGAGTGGAGTTGCAAGGTATAGCCAGCATGTTTTTAGGTGCTTTTAATAAAGTTTTGAAGTTGGTGCATGATGGCACGGAGGTAATTGTGAGTGGAGTGAGTTCCATAATTTGGCTATGGTGCAAGAGAATAGTGCTTCACCAGCACTATATATATATGTATATATATATATATATATATGTATATACACACACAAACACACACACACACACACACACACACACACACACACACATATATATATATGTGGGTGTGTGTGTATATACATAATATATATATATATATATATATATATATATATATATATATATATATATATAGATAGATAGATATAAAATATATGCATATGTGCATACAGTAATGCATTCCTCAGTGTATGCACTAATGAAACCTAGAGTCACAGTAAACCACTGAGAAATGAAGATGTATGACAAAGATATATAGCATATGTGCTCTCTTTGTTGTCACATCTGTATGTTAATATGTTTTGTAGAGGGGCTCTGACCTCTTCCTGCGTGTTGCCTCTTAGGCACACTGGTACTTGATATTAGCTGAATACATGGGGGATGAGTAAGTGGCTGTAGTTATTCAGTGGTACTTGGTATTGGTTGTGAATACAGAGGGAGGAGTATGTAGCTGTAGTCCATCACTGATGCTTGGTATTGGCTGTGTATGAAGGGGGAGGAGCATGTAGCTGTACTCCATCATTTGTACTTGGTATTGGTTGTGTAAGCAGGGGGTGGAGTATGTTGCTGTAGTCCATCATTGGTACTTGGCACTGGCTGTGTATGTAGGGGAAGGTGTATGTGAATGTAGTTCTTCATTGCTGCTTCATATTGGTTGTGTATGTAGGGAAGTAGTATTGGTCTGTGTTTTTCACTGGTACTTGATATTGACAGTGTATATAGGGGGAGGAGTATGTGGCTGTTGTTCTTCACTGTGGCTTAATATTAGCTGCATAAGAAGAGGGAGGAGTCTGTAACTGAAGTTTTTCATTTGTTCTTGGTACTGGCTGTGTATGCAGGGTAGGAGTATGTAGCTGTATTTCATGATTTGTACTAGGTATTGTTTGCATACAGTGGAAACTCTAGCTTGGCTAGGTTTTTCTTATATCTATATCTATATCTATAGCTATAGCTATAGCTATGTATATATATATATAGAGAGAGAGAGAGAGAGAGAGAGATAATACAGTGTAGGTCTTTGTAATGTCTGTGTATATGTATAGATAGATAGATAGATATTCTATACACTACAAATGCATTAGAATCACTCTATGTGTTTCTTACAATATACAGATGTCAGGTTGACTATAATATGAACATGATTTTGTTTTCCAGTCTCTTTGTCTGCATTTCAATAGGCTGTTTGGCCCCCAGAATATTACACAGCCTAGACATCATGATTTTCTTTTCTATTTAGTTATAATTATAGTGCTCACAACCAATGGCTTCCATGAATCATATTAGAAGCCACTGGCCATCAGTTATAATTATAGTACTAACAGTCAATGGCTTCTAAGATTATTCATGAAAGCAGTGTGTGCCCTTCTTTCTAACTGAATTGTTAAAATCTGTGCATACTGTAAGAAAGTAAAAGCCTTTTCATGGTCCATCTACATCTCCTTCAATTTAAAAGAGGCACAAACAATTTTTAAGTGTTAAAAGCTGCAGTCCTTAAAAGTTCCACATCCTCTCTTCCCCTATAGTCTTGTTAAGTAAAACGCTGTCAGCTCTGCCCTTTCAGCACTGATTAATAGTTGCCACTTATGAGCTAGAAGAGAAATGCAGCTATTTGTAGTTTTCCATAGTATTTCTAATTCTTTTAGTTGCATAGCCAAAACTGAAAGCATTTATCATTTTTCATACCTTTTTACAATATAATTAACCATTGTTCTTCATGCAAAAGACGTTGACAGGTAAAGGGGATCTTTTTTTTCCAAAGAATTAGCTGGCAAAAAAAAAAATCTTTATAGCATTTCAGAGACTTCAGCAATATACTGGCTCAGGATATAAAATTGCGGATTGTGGCCAACAATGAAAATTCTAGACTCTGTGCACTCTAACCTTTGTAGACTGAGAAATATTCCTTTAAGAACCAATGTGAGATCTGAATAAAAAAATGTCCAACTTTGTGATCTATGTCATAGAAAAAAGTGGAGAGTACATTAAAGCACTCATGGGAAATAAACTGCTCTTAGGTGATATTATAAAAAGAAAATTAACTTTGTGTACTGAAAGGTAGAGTTTCCCTTTAACTTCAGTTGGAGTCTGAGTTGACTTTTCTCAGATTTCACTAGTGACTTGACTAAGTTTTTTAATGTACCCATATTTTATGTAAATAATGACAGTAACCAGACATGTTATCCATGTTATTCTATGTATCCTGCTGCTATCTTATATTTCTGTTCATTGTCACAGTTTATAGTTTTAGGATTATCATATTTTTTTGCTGTTAGTGTATGAACAGAACCAATACTGATAATATTTTTATTTATTTATTTATTTTATTTATTTTACATTTGTTAACTGGGGGTGTCTGACTGAGCCGAAAAGGCCCTTTCAGAGCAGGGCCGGGAAAAGCTCCCAAAAAAAAAAAAAGAAACATTACACATATTTTTAGTAGACATCAGTATACACAACACACAATTTACAAGAGACATGTTTTACAGTGTATAAACAGTTACAGTTGCAAGTGGAGAAGATATTAAAAAAATATTAATTTTAAAAAATAAGGTTGTGGTGTATTACTGTGTTGTACAGCTGAGGTTTGAAAATACATAGAATACATACATAGTACAGGTACACACACACCACATTGTATTGTTGAGTGTTTTTGTGAGTAAGATTGAAAAATTAATCAATTGCTCTAGATTTAGTTATGTGCATTGTATCTGCATTCACTGGGACCCTTAATATGACCTCATATCTCAGGAGCCATTGCTAATAATAATAATAATTATAATAATGATAATAATTCTGAACCAGCATATTACAAGTGCCTGAAAACATTTATGAAAAGGGTACTGATAAGTGCATTATCTTTAATGGGCATTAATGTATTTCTAGAGTGATAACACATTTGCTCTTAACAGGGAGTGTGGAAGAGCTGTGTTTTTTATTTCTTGTCACAGCCCTTATGTGTGCATTGCTGACTGCACTTAATTTTAATTTATTTTCTTGAAGTTTTATAAGTTAATCTTCAAGAATGTAACCACAGCATACCCTGCTGGAACATGAAAGATTAACTTACAAAACTTCAAGAAAAGAAGTTAAAATTAAGTGCTTTATGATTGTGCTGTAAAAGTTAGTTTCAATGCAGAAGCAGACACAATGTCTAGAGCTAGAAGTTTTTCTATTGTCTGGAAAGAAAGTAATTACTAGGTTTAAAATGTAAAGTGTTTTACTGCTTTATGACTTCCTAGCAGCTACACAGTTCTGAGCAAACATCTGAGAGATATGAATTTCTCACACAGAGATGTTAAAATTCTGTTAAGTTTCTGTTTCGCCTGGGAACTGCAGACAGGTAACAAAAAGTGATGTCATCCAGGTTAACCCAGCAGTAACGTGATATTAATTTAAGAACTCTTTCAGAGAGAGACTGTGCATTTTGTATTTTGTCTTTGACCTTGAAACATCCATCATCACCATCATCTGCACTTGTCTTGCTAATAGTAAGGAACCAGAGTACAGTAATTTCTTTTAGATATAGATAGGAGTATAGTAAATATTAGTTTAGATGTTTTCTATATTTATTTGAGAATGTTATGCAATGTTGTTTTAAAATATTTCCTCTGATTTTGAACTCTGAAGTAAATGTGCTTGTTTTCTGAGTATTGTATTGTCCTTTTATTATTTATTGTTAAATATATTTAAACCTATTTTTGTGGCTCATATTTGTGAGACATATTTAAGCTCTTAGAATACTTGCATATCTGTTTGATAACACTGTACAGGCCACTCCTAAATAGCCTTGCAAGTCTTGGTCAAAACTATCATTTGAATTAATAGTAACATTACACAGTAGGATTGGACACCCTTTGTAAGGTCCTTATAGTAGCTGATAAGTAAGGGTGGCTGGTGGCAGCTGGTACTACCTTATAGTCTGGGCAAAAGGGGGCATAACTAGTAAACTTGTGGCAGCCTTTCCCAGGTGTGTGTGTGTGTGTGTGTGTGTGTGTGTGTGTGTGTGTGTGTGTGTGTTTATATCAAACAAATCACAAAGTGTGTGGGTGTCAGCTACTTGGGCAGGGACATGAAGTACTGGTTGGAAAGAGAGGGGGCTGGAGGTCTTGGCTTGACCCCTCAGCTGAGATCTTAACCCTATAGCTGTGCCCATGAGGAGTCTTATTGAGGATCTGGAAAAAAAGAGGGAGAAAGCAGCCCCAGACTGACTGTGATCTCTGTGTGCTCTTAAGGGAAATTCTACTTTACTGTGTGTGTGTGTGTACTTGTCATCCTCCCATTGTGTACGTCCCTCACTGTTGCCAGTGGTGAGGACTGAGGCTCCTTGATTACTGGGCCAGCGCAGGGGCATCACATATTAATTGGTGGATAGTGGTGGGATATCCACATCACATATTAATTGGATGACTGTGGTGACATAGCCACATCACATATTAATTGGCTTGTAGTGGTGTGGATTTTGAATTCCTGTAGCCTGTGTATAGTGGTCAGTGAAGGTGTTTGTACTCTCAATCAGCCACGCAGTGAACATTTAGAGTTCATATCACAATTGTTTTATTTTTTTTTTGTTAGCTTAGTTAGTCAGGGAGAGCAGGCAAGCATGTCAGCAGAGCAGTATGGCAAGCTGACAAGGAGCCAGTTGGCTGAAATGTGTCAGGCTAAAGGACTGGTGAATGCCAACCTGACTAAAGCAGACATGATTGCAGCTTTAGTCACAGCTGCATCACAGAATAGCAACCAGGAGGACAATCAGACTGGCCATGGAGATGTACAACTCCCAGAAAAAGGACAGCTCAACCTTTCCATAGATTACTTAAAACTCCATCTGGAGTTAAAGAGACTTGAGCTAGAGGCCAAGCATTTGGAAAGAGAGGCAGCAGAGAGACTGAGATGTCTAGAGATTGAGGAAAATGAGAAACTGTAATGTCTAAAGGCTGAGGTAAAAAAAGAAGCTGAGACTCCTGGAAGCTGAGGAGAAGGAGAGACAGAGGCAACATGAAAAGGAGATGCTGACTCTTCATCAGATTCATTTGCACCCCAGAAGCAACAAAGGTCAGTATATTTCTTCCACAATTTACAGGGGGATAATTTTGATAGTTTCATTCAAATGTTTGAAAGGATATGTAAATGGTATAATGTTGACCAAGGGCTCTGGGTATTGTTCCTGACCCCCTTACTCCATGGTAAAGCTGCAACTGTAATTTCCAAACTGTCTGATACTGATTGTTTAAATTATAATGTTGTAAAGAACTGTGATAATTTTTACTGATAGAACTGATGTGTTTGGTTACTTTAACAGAGCTGCTTTAGAAAATGAATGTGAAAGCGAATGATGGTAGATAAAAATGAACAATACTGGATAAGATATGCAAACATTTATCAGTAAGTTTTTCTTGTTTTGGGTGTGTGTGTGTGTGTGTGTGTGTGTGTGTGTGTGTGTGTGTGTGTGTGTGTGTGTGTGTGTGTGTGTGTGTGTGTGTCTGATGTGGGTTCACACACACAGTGTAGTAGTTTTCAGCAAAATAGTGTCTCCAAACGATGTAAAATAATGTAAATATTGTGTGCACATAGTATAAATAGAATTGCTACTTAAAAATGACATAAACAGAATGAATAAAGGCAGTACATTGTACATTGAACTGCTGCTTTTAGATACAATTTTGTTTAAGACAGTAAATGATTCCTGTATGGTCCAGTTAATAGAAACAATTATGTAATTAAATGGTGTATAAAACAGAGGGCTGACACCCTAACAAAAGAGAGTAAAATAATTCAGGGGGAAGAGATTCTATTAGAGAGCATCTGTAAACTATGGATTTTCATTCCTGCTTCTTGACAATTCAGAAAGAAATTACTGGATTGTTTTGAAGTAACTGTTGCCATTTAAGGGGCTCTGGGACTTAAAAAATGTATTCTGTATGGTCTCCTTTTGTTCAGAAAGTTATTTTTGATGTACTTTTGTTCTGTAAGAAAGAGAATGTGCTATTGCGTTTTGTTTTATCATGAAGTAATAACCCTTGGACTTTTAGTGCATTAATATACCACAGTACATGTATAGCTGTGTGTGTGTGTGTGTGTGTGTGTGTGTGTGTGTGTGTGTGTGTGTGTGTGTGTGTGTGTGTGTGTGTGTTTAATGCATATATTTTCCAGTGCTATTTATTCAGTAATAGTGGTATCACTAAACTTGTCTCAATGATACATATATATATATATATATATATATATATATATATATATATATATATATATATATAGTTCTACCTGACATAATCGAACCCCCAGAACACCGACACGAAATTACCCGACACCACATAAACCGACAGTACAAAAACCGAAAAAAATACCATGCCCGACAGAAATAACCAACAGTACAGCACACAAAAAACCTCATACACTGCACACCACACAATAAACACAATCAACAAACAACAAAACAAACCCCAGTCCAACACCACACACAACAACAACACAACAAAACCTAACATCCCTAAACCCACACACACACACACACACACAACCTAACACAACCCTAACCTAACCCTAACCCTAGGGTCACTCTGCTATAGCATAGAACCTAACTCACTTGTACTGCCCCTAACCTTTAGACCCTCACTACCTACCCAAAGACTATAACCACTAACTACCAACCCTAACCCACTCCCTAAACCCTAACCCTACACACACTCCCTAACCCACCCTAACTAACAACCACACCATTAACTAACCCACTACCCTTACCCTCCTAACCCTAACCGCCCTTAACCTAACCCTATCACCCCCCATATCACAGACTACCCCTATCCCCCCACCTAACTCACTCCTTAACCACTATCCCTCCCACTGACCATCAATATCCACACTTACACTCAGCGGCATCATTATGTGTTCGGTCCATCATCGCGTCCCGTCTTCACGTTGTCGATCGGCGTGGCTGTTGTCGTCCTTCATCCGGTCTTCTCAGCTGTCGATGATGATATATATATATATATATATATATATATATATATATACATATATATATATAATTGCTTTGTTTGTTTTATAAGTCTTGAGGTGAGAATGAGAAATTTGTCTTATTTTTAATAATATGGCTTAGCTATCTAAATATTTTTGCCCCGATATGCTGCATGAAGCCTTTATCACGCAGTGATCTCTTAACGTATCTAGGTGCTCTACACTTATCATGAACAATCCCAAATGCACACAGCTGGATTTAGACTGTGAAGTATCCTAAAGCTTAAAAGACAAAGGTGAAACCTTTCTGAACACTACTGTCCACTCATTTGTCCTGTGCCTGTCAGTCGGTGTAATCCTCTTTCATCCCATGCAATTCTTTGTTTTATTTTATTTATTTATTTACCAGTTGCTAACTGGGGTAGAGGACTGGTCCAATGGACTGTTTTCAGGATGAGCATAGGAAAACAGAGAATAACAGTAGCAATATAAAAAACAGGAGTGTAAAACAAATGTAAACATCAAGCATGCAGTTTCTATAATGAAACTGTTTGCAGGTCATAAAATAGAGAGAAGACATAGGGTTAGCATTTAATAAACAATGATTGTTAGTCCCAGCCAACAGTCATTTTTCAAGACTGAAATAGAAACAAATAACATATTCAGTGTCATACAACACTGCCTTAAAGATCATGTCAATCATTTGCACATACCTCCAGTCCTTGTCTTTTTTTTTTTTTTTTTGGGATAACAGGATGTTTTCCTGCTCTGCAAATCCAGTTTACTGGATATTCTGTTGTTTCATGTTACTTTTGTTTCCTGCTTGGAAACCCTGCGTCTCGTCAGACCTACGAGGGCAGTACATCATAGCATCGCATCGTCGAGCTTGTCACTCCGATGATGCAAAAAAAGATCTTTCCTGCATTTCATTTACTAATAGGCTTTGTTTATTTCCTCTGTTTTTTTTTATAAGTAAGTAAATATGTTAATGTGACAATGGGCTGAGTGCTGTATGTCCATTTACTAATTGAACAAGTTTTGCATTAGCATGCATTTTCCAGGCAAAATGAACCATAGGCTGTGAAACTCCAATATCCATCATTAATGCACAATATAATCTCAGCAATTTACCAGAAAATTGGAAGTTTTACAAGAGATGAACAGGGTAAAAATAGGAGGCAAATGAGGGGCATTCTGCAAAAAATCATGAATGGTTGAAAGGTAAGATTTAATGACATTAGGCAAAATCAGAGACAATTAAGAGTTACAGACTTTGTTCTGCACTTGATGTGCTTGGGTGACAGTGAAACAGCAGCAGCATTCACATTTCTTTCCACATAAAAGGAATGCAGAATATGCTGGATGTATGAAGACCAGATTAACCAATAACATGTAATTAACTTTAAAACTGAAAATTAGACAAAAAAATACAAGTAAAACTGCCCAGTCTGAAAATCCTCTCTGTATGCCTTTCTCTCTCTTGTTTACTAGGTAATGGACTCTGCTGATCCCGACATGATGTCAGCATGAGGATGGAGCATGTTATGGCTATGGAGGACAGTTTTTTGGAAGAGATCTTCCTTAAAAAGAAAAGGGAGAATGCACTTAAATAATAGAAAGTCAGCAAAGGTAAATGACTACTGAGGAAAAGCATTTTGAGAAGAGATTGACTACTTTGATTTTGTTAGTTTGCACATGATCCTTAACCACTGGGCTACACTTGTCATTTATTAATCACCATTAGTGATGAAAGTACCAGTAAGGAAGCAAGTCTTTATTTATCTGCCTTTCAGTCTTTGTGTGCTGTTGACGCTTAACTCATTTCAGATGTGTGCTAGGACATTAAAATGTAAAAGACAGCAATGATGTCGCTGCATCTACTCCCACACTGTTGCAGAAATATGGAACTCCATCCCACTACCCATTAGATTTAACCCAAACCTACAAATATTCAAACTTCTCTAAAGGACTTCCTGTCCAGCACCTGGCTCTGCTGCCACTCCATTCCTGGCTAATCTCTTACCTACCTTCCTCCTTCTCCTGTGCTAGTACCTGCATGTTCCCATCTGCATTTCCTGTCTTAGTCTTAACTAAGATATTGTACTTATGCATGTCCCTTCCATACTTGTTCTCCCTTCTCATGTATTACTATTAATGGTGTTTAAAGGTCTCTAAGGGGAAGTGACATATCATTTTGTAGCCTTGATTATGAACTGTAAATGTTTCTACTGTCTCAAAAATATTGTATGTTTATATATGTGGAGAGTTTCTCCCTGGGCTTCCTCTTAAAATAAGACTTCTAGGCTCATTTGCACTTTCCCAATAAACAAATGACTATAAATAAATAAATAACTAAATGATATAAATGAAGAACAATGAATTTATTGAGTGCATTTCATAACATACAGCCTTGACATATAGCATTATCCAAGAATGTCCATCACTTATTTATTTATTTCATAGGTTTCATAGCTTCATAGGTTAGTACTAAGCTAACTGCCCCTTGTGATTTTATTTAAGCCCAGCTAATTCCTTGTGAGAACTTAAACACCTTGTGCCTTGCTTGCAAGGCAAACACCTTAACCATTAGGCCACCCTCCCAGTGTATACTGCTAGTTACTATCATATTTGAATTGTAAAATAAATGCTTATGTGACAAAAGACATGCTGGATAAAACTGCTCGATGTTGTAACTACTAAGGCATCAATACTTTATCTCACATACAAGTTTATGTACATTCTATATATACACAAACAAAGGCGCTAGGCTGTTCCAGAGCATATGTAAAAGGTTTCGTAACTGCACTAGTATTCATTCTAAGGACTGAAAATGGGAGAGAAAACTGTACAGACCTCATGTTCAAAATATTCCCTCATGTTATAGTTGTCTCACTAGGAGTGAACAGATCTCTGTATTATCAGTGGGTTATGGGCTAACAAGTCTTCTTTCCAAGGAAAGTAATCTAAACTGGCACCAAACCTAGAGATAAAAACCTAGAGATAATAATGTTACTGACAAATCTGTGTTGATTGAGGTACACTGCCAAAATGCACACTATAGACAGTATAGTAATAATAGTTGTCAGGCTTCATGGTGATACTTGTTGGCCAGTTGCACAAATGTCATCTGGAAGATTTCTGATTTCATTTAAACATTTAAACAGAGCCTCATGGCATTCTCCACAATCCATATAGTTTGCACTTTATTGCAGGAACAAAATCCCAGGATTAGTGGCTTATTAACAGCTGAAGATTATAATTACTGAATCTGATATTGACAAAGATGATGAAGTAAAATTCCCTTATTCAACATCCTCATTGGAGGAGCACTTTTACCTCTATGCCTTTTGTGACTGGAAGAGGTGGAGGTATTAACAGTTAACTTCTTCTTGCATTCTATAAAATTTTATTCAGCTGCAATGTTAAAAGCAATATTTTCACCAAAGTTCTAGAACCTTCTTTACCAGGCCACAGCTGAGTCCAAGGAAGAATCTTACTGGCAATTCTGCAACTGTAGGTTGCAATGTCATGAGTTTTCTAATTAAAGTTCCAGACCATGATCTTGAATTCTTTCTTTGAAATGGCCTAATACCTCGTGTGGTCTTTGCTATGACAGTGTGTGGAAAAAGTCAAAATCCTGAATACAAATCACATGGACACCACTCTTATAAATGTAATAGCAGCAAAACAAAAAAAAAAAAGAAGAAAGGAAAAAATATGGTGCCATAGTATAAACATAATATAATAAAGAAATATCTTATAACATGCTTTGGGTCTTAATAAGTATCCAAATACAGGCAGTGAATATAAAGTTTTCCTAGTCTGAACAGTCATGTCCTGAAAAATGTGCCATTTGGTGGACAAATGCACAAATAAGAATATGTTTATAACAAAATAACAGCATGCAACTGAGATCTCTGTATGAGATGATTGCCTACGTATGATGATGAAACTGTATGACATGAAGGGAAAATTAAACTCATCAGAAGAAAATTACTAAAAACTGTGTCAAAATTGGACACTGTGACTAGCAACCTGTGAGAATTCACTACTAGTAATTAGACAGTAAGGGAAACGCAATGAGGGAAGGACAAAATCCATGAGTTCATAGGATAAAATACTGTTCAGATATATTTTATGAAATAAATTTTGTTCATCTGATACATAGTGCAGAAAGAGCCTCCAGAGGTAAAGAATATTTTTAGAATTGGACTTTGATTACTTCAGTACTGCTGAGGTGTTAATAACATTTGGAACTGTGTCCAGAGAAAATGAACTCGGTAAAAGACTTGTGCAAGATTTATGACACTAGTAACCTAATCATAGGTCTTTATAGTTTGCTAGTTTATTTATGAGCTGTAAGACAGTTTGTGGATGTTCGCATTAAATATAGCTAGTGTTAGAGGTAGAAAAAGAAACAGCCTCATTTGCAGAATCAAGCCGTCTCCTTCAAAGGTACAGCAGAACACGATCCTCATTAACTGCACCTTTGTATAGCTCAGAACAGCGACATGTGAAGCACAGTTACCACAGTCATTAACTAGCAGGAACCCTGCTGTGAGGCCACAAAGCTGTGATGGTTATTTTTGTTGTTGGCTATAGCTGCACAGGGAATGATGCAGCTATAGGAAAGCTTTGCCTACAGCCCCTTAAAGTTGGAATAAAAGTTTATTTACAAAGACAGAAGTGCTGGATATTTTTTATTCAGAGATAATATGCAACTGATAGTAGAGGAAAAACCAATGATGCCATGGACCTGCCATATTGAATAGATAATTACAATGTATGGCATTGTATAATAAATGCCTATGATACATAGGGACATGATTGGGTTGGATTGCATGGCTAGGATTATAAAGGCCTTTGTGGTCATTAGCCTAGTATATAGCTATGAACCTATGAATATGCCCCTCAGCTAATCAAAGGTAATATGTGGCCAGTGCTGATGACATATGGCTCAAAAGAAGACAGGAGATGAGGGTGATTCACCTGACTAGGTATACTTGTGTTGGCAAAATTAGCTCAGTTTTCAAAATGTAGCCTTTTGTAATGGACAAAAGCATCTTGCATTTTTGTGCCATATATTGGGTTATTATTATGGCGTGTGAACCTAGATTGATATAAAATTAGGTTGTGTTGTGTATATTGCCAATGATGCCATGGACCTGCCATATTTGAATATATAAATATAATGCACTGGCACTGTATATAAAATGCCTATGATACATGATGACTGGATTGGATGGCTAGGATTATAAAGGCCTTTGTAGTCATTAGTGGTCATTAGCCTACCCATATATATATATGAATGCCCATATGGCTCAAAAGAAGACAGGAGATGAGGGTGATTCACCTGACTAGGTATACTTGTGTTGGCAAAATTAGCTCAGTTTTCAAAATGTAGCCTTTTGTGCAAGTTGCCTGCGACAAATGGACAAAAAGCATCTTGCATTTTGTGCCATATATTTGGGTTATTATGAAGTGTGAACCTAGACATTAGTGATATAAAATTAGGTTGTGTTCATATTGCTTTGTGCTCGCCTCTGCAGACATGGTAGTGTACTGTGTTGGGGGTTTATCTAATATACTGGGTTGGGGGTTTGCATCCCCTAAGCAGGGGTAGGAGAGTGCCAGGGATAGATGAGAATCCTAGTTTAGACTGCTGACAATCTGTCTAAAGGTCAGTGTGACACACAGAAAGCTAACTGATGGGGAGGACTAGGCAACAATAAGGCGAAATCCGTGTACAGTTAGAATGGGTGAATTGCAAAACTGAAAAATTACAAGGAAACTATTATACTCACTGAAACAGGTTGCATGGTCAAAGTTCACAGATAAAAACGTGGAAGCTCCGCAAGCAAGCTCAGATATTATAGGACTGCCTTACCTGCCACGTAGGTGACAGTTCTGAATGTGCAGCAGACACATAAGCACTACATCTGGAAATATCACGCACGGACAAGAACCACATTTGTGCTCAGTGACATACTTCTACAGAGATAATCATCCTGAAGCAGAAGTTTGTTGAAAGTGCAGTTACGTAGCTCACACTTACCCATAATAGTAGATGTTAGAATTCCTCACTGCTGCAGTAGCCCTTAGGCAATATGAGTTATTTCCTGCCTAATGAACAACAATCAACCAGCTTCAAAAAGCTCTGGCTCACTTCATCTCCTTCACTCTGACTGGGATTGGTTAAGCCCAAGGAGGGAAATCAGCAGTCAGAGTGATGCTTTCTTCAGGACTTTCTTGTTTATACAATAAGAAAAGATCTAACAATCCAGAAATAACAAACTAACAGTAACAATAAAGCATTTAAAGTAGAAACACAACTCTACTTTATATCCCGACTACAACTATATACAAGAGTAGGCAATGGAGGCTGGGTGCGGCTACTACCATAGCTCTCAACTTTCCATCTACAAAATGAGGAACACTGCCTGTCATAATGTGGAACAAATGGGCAAAATGTGGAACACATACTAATAGCTTACTAACAACTTAAACTAGGAAGCTCATAGGATGGCTAAAATGTGATATTTTTACTTACAGAACAGTTCTTTTAATGAAACAATATTATTCAATTTACCACTGACACAAGTTAAAAAATGCTAACATTAAATGTGTGCTAAACCCTTTCAATATGGAACTTCGAGGAGCATGAACTATTTTAAAACCCCAAGTGAGGAACGTTCCTCAAAATGAGGTAGACTTGAGAGGTATGGCTACTGCAACAGTGAGAAATTTTGACATCTACTGTTATGGGTAAGTGTAATTTACACAATTGTACTGTGTTTATCATTCCCACTACTGCAGTAGCTCTTAATCTATTAGGAGTTGACTACCAAAGCCTATCCATACTGGGGTGAGAAAGGATATGCATCCAGGGGCCCCTGAAAAATGGTCCTTGTGAAGTTTGAACTCCAACTAAACAAGTGCAATAAACTAGGTAGTGGATTTGAACTTAGTTTGTGTGGTATGTAACTCGTATCCAAATGCAGGAATACTTATTTCTTCATACAAATAAAATTCTTTCACTGTAAAAAAATAATGAATAACTTAGCACTTTTGTCCCTCATACAAAAGGAACTTCTTCAGAGTTAAAAAAAATAAAAAACAGCTGATCTGTTACATAGCATGATATAATTTCCTTAAATACCTCTCTGTTAATTACTCACTTAAGAACTAAACCAACAATTTGGTAAAAAAAAAAACACAATTCTCATTGCAAAGTTTAAAAACTTTAAAAAAGCTTTTAAATAACATTTTCTTTGATTTTTAATAAACTAGCAATGGAAACATTTTCATTGTTTCCTGTTTTTTTTTTCTGTAGCATTGAATTGAATTTGTCATATTAGCTCTTTCAATTCAAGCAAAGTGTCATAGTCACCACCTCTCTCATCTACAAATACCCTATGAATTATAGAAAAAACATTTTTAAAGGTAACACACTCTGATGCATGTTTAAAAAGAGCACTAGTGAGTTTCTGTTTTTATGTCATACATGTGCTTGTATATTCCCTCTTTTAATTTTCTAGTGGTCTTTCCTATAAGAAATGCAGTGCATGGTGTGCAGGTAGCATTGTAAACTACCCTGTTGGTGTTACAATTGCATTTGTTTGAAGAACCTAAAGTTTTCTGTAAACAGTCAAAGGTTACATAGGAGCCATCATCAATGTATTTACAATATTTACAAGTTCCACACTTAGACATTCTAAAAATGTTGCTTATAATTGCTCCATGTGGAATTTCTAAGACATGTTTAATATTCTTA
Organism: Protopterus annectens; assembly: GCF_019279795.1. Lineage (NCBI taxonomy): Eukaryota > Metazoa > Chordata > Ceratodontiformes > Protopteridae > Protopterus > Protopterus annectens. Next base: position 876,430,537 of record NC_056741.1, read on the forward strand.
CTTATTCTATAAGCTATGTTGGGTTTGTGACCCAATGTGATTTTGAATTCTTCATTAATCTCCCAATAATCAGTTAAAATCTGCCTTAACCTTGAAGCTTCAGGGTAATATGGAATAATTGTAGTCCTACTTTTGTCAATATTAGATTTCTTTGAAGTGTCATTATCGTTTCTGTTCATTATATACGGGTGTCTCTGTTTAACATAAATTCCATTTGCATGTTATTAAACATATGGGCATATGTGTTGTTTCTCCCATTGATAATTTCATTCTTAATTGAAATTAATAGTATGTCAGGATAATCTCTTTCCTTAAACATTCTATTAAAACATTTAATTCTGCTGTGAAATAGATATCTCTACTAGTAAGCCTCAACAGTCTTGCCATTCGCCCTTTAACTATACTTTTTAACTTTGATACTGTAAAAATGTATTTAAATAAGTCTTTTTACAAAAGATGTTTGAAATAAACATATTGCTAAATGTTTCTTTCATACTAATCACATCTAAAACATTTATAATTGCAATGCCATAAGAAGTAAACTTAAAAAACTCTGTAGTGACATTTAAGTACTCTACAAATGTCTCAAAGGACTTAGTATCACCTTCCCATAAAACTAGGATGTCATCCAGGAATCTGTAATATCTATAGATGTTTTTTATTAATGGCGAATCAAATACATAAGTGTGCTCCCGTTCTCCTAAAACTAAATTTGCATAAATTGAGGCACATCTTGTCCCATGGGTATGCCTGAAATTTGTTGGAAGAATCCCGCTTCGAAGAAGATGAAATTGTTCATCAAGTCTAGTTCCAACAATTGTTGTATAACATAACATTCCGTATTTGTCAGGTGACTCCTTCTATAAAAAACATTTGAAAAAAATTCCATCCCTGTCTTGTGTGGAATTATTGAAAATAAGTTAATGACATCTATGATTGCCAATAAAATGTTATCTTTCCATTTCGCCTCATTCAATAGACTTAACAGGTGCAAGGAATCTTTCAAAATGTGTTTCTCTTTTAACAGCAAATGTTTGCACTGCAAATTGACTTATGCAGCTAAGGATTCAGTTTTTGAACCCTTATCTGCCACAATTGGTCTTAATGGAGGATCTGTTAAGTTTTTGTGTAACTTGGGGATAGCAAAGATAGCTGGTATTGTTGGGTGTTCAACTTTGGTGTAAATAAATACTTCTTTAGAAATGGTACCCAGACTAAACATATCACATAGGTTGATGTCAATATTAGAGTATGATGTTTGACTTGGACCTAGAAAAGGAATCCTTTGACTTGGACCTAAGTAAGGAATCCAGTTTGTAATAATTTGTAAAAGTATGTAAACACGACCATGTACCTAGCTCTAGAATGCTATTAGAGTCCAGTCCACCTCTTTCCAGTATGCCATCACAGAAGACAAGGGTAAAATGGAATGTGCCTTGATACATCCTGGAATGGATTTATCATGATGGGACATCAAAAAGCAATAACTAAAAGCATATACCTGGACACTGTCAGTTTAGACAGAAGGTGTCTCTTTTTTGCGCCCTGACAAAAAGTAAATAGCTGATCAGCTAAAGGGCTTAATTCTGTCAAGATAGTACACAAGCTGCTAAGTATGCCCAGAGTATGCAGAATCCATTTTCCCTTGTTTTAAAGGTCTGGGTAGAAAACTGGGACATTGATGGCTTAATTCAAAGTAAACTCTGAAACCACTTTGGGTATGTATGAGGGGTTTGTTCTTAAAGACACCCTATCTATGGAAAATCAAATAGTTTTCACACACCATGAGAGCTACCGACTCAGATACTTTAATTACAGGTGTCAGAGCAATGATGAGTAGAGTTTTATGAGTCAAGAACCTTAATTCAGCTTGATGAGCAGAACCTTAATTCAACTTGATGTGCAGAACCTTAATTCAACTTGATGCACAGGTCCAAAAGGTGACATAGTCAGTTTCTGTAGCACACAGCTGAAATCTCAAACAGGATGAATCTATTTACAAAGAGGTCTCAGGTGTAAAAATCCTTTCAGAAACTGGTTCACAACAAACAAAGAAGGAAGGTGAGGGGCTTCATGGTCAGACATGCTGAAAAGGCCACATAATTAACCTTTACAGAGAAGTAAGTGAGGCCAGAAGAAAGTAACTCATGCAAATATTTTAGCACCAGTAATATAAAATCCCTGATGGGCTCATGGTTATCAGTTAGGCACTATCTAGAAAATCGCTTCCACTTAACAACATAGGATTTTCTTGTAGCAGACTTTCTTGCCTTCTTTAGTATCTGCTGCACATCCTAGTGAGGTAAGTGGCTAAAATGTATTAAAACTGAATCATCTAGGCATTCCACTGAATTTGATATTGGGGTGTATCAAACTCCTTTGCCTTGTGTGAGCAGATTCAGTCAATGAGAAAACATGTGGTAACTGCCCTTGGCCAATTCCATAAGGAGAAACAATCAGTGTTGCCTAGGCCAAAAAAGTATCACTAGAATTATTTTGGGGTATCCTTTTGAATCTTCAGAATTACCCTGGATATCGGGGAAAGGGTAGAATGCATAAAAGAACAATTCTCTTCCAAGGGATCAAAAATGTATCTGTCTTCCAGGCTTGCTTGCAAGAAGCCCTGGAACAAAACTATTTTGAAAAGAGGCAAACAGATATATTTGAGGTTTTCAACACAAGTGGTGCAATTCCTTGAAGACCTCTTCATTTGATTTCCATTCATGAGCATCAGCCCTGGTCCTGCACAGCTTGTCTACCGCTGTGTTTTGCTCTGATGAAATGTAAGTTGCTTGGAGGGTTAAGGGATGCTGAAGAGCTAAAACCTAACTATTATTATCAGTCCACATAGGGGGTATGACCTTGTCCCTCCTTGCTTGTTGATATACCCCATGACTGGGGTACTGTCTTTAATCACCTGAAGAGGTTCTAAGGATGAAAGGTGATGGAGAGACTTCAATGCATGGTTCACAGCCAACATCTCTTTTAAACTGATGTTGTCTGCTCTGTCTGAAGGTTTCCATAGGCCTCGCACTTTTACCCCCTCTGGAAACTACATCCTAAGCAAATTGTGATGTGTCTGTGGTGATAGATTGGTTTGGGGTCTGAGGAGAGATGGGGAAACTTGTGTTCTGTTGAATTTGTTGTTTCAACCAATGCAATTCCCTTTTTATAAAACCCCAAACTGGAATTTGATACTCCAGAGAATGCAAAGGCCATGTGTTTTGTATAAACCATTATATCTTTCTCATGTGCAACTTGGCTAGAGATATTATAGAAGCCATGAGCCCTAGGATCCACAGAAATTCTCTTGCAGAAGTCTGAGACTGATTGGAAAAGTTCAAGAAAAAAATCCAGATAAAGAATCACTTTTGTCTTCTGTTAAAAAAGCCTTTTTAAGTGAAGAGTCTATAAGGTATCTCAGAAACACAATCCTGTGAGACAGAGTCAAGGAAGATGGGCCTCACAACACCAAAATTATGCATTAACACACACCCTGGCAGGCATTATTGCTTGCTTAATGACTCTTGACATCTGGATAGACTCTGCAAAGATAACCGAGTTGCCTAAATAAAGCAAGGCAAGAATACCATTCTATCTGCAATGAACTATGACTGGGGCTAGACATTTTGTGAATACCCTTGTAGCTGTAGATAAACCAAAGGGTAATGCAGTGAAATGATAATATGATCTATAGACAGAAAAACTTAGAAATTTCCTGAGGCTTATTGGTAGTAAGCATCTTTCAGGTTTAGAGCCACCAAGTAACTTATGAAAAAAGAGAGGTAACAGGTTCTGCGAGGTCAACATTCTGAAATTTGGAACTTTCACATACTGATTTAGAAAAGAAAGATCTAGTACCATGGCCTTCAAGAGGCATCTTTCTTTGGTACCAGAAACATTCTGGAACAGAAGCCTTTGCCCTTTTGAGTACAGAGGCACTGTTTCTATGACTCCTTGGCAGTGTAAAGACTAAAGAAAGAAAAGAAAGAATTCTATTTGGTCTGGAAGGTAGGGAGATATTCCCTTGAATGGAGGTTTTGTATCCAGTGCCATCTGTAAAATTCCTATGCCACTTTTAACACCCAGGAATCTGAGACAATAATTTCGTCAAAGGGGAATATTTAGGACCAGTTTTTGTGATAGATGTGTAGTGATATTAGCCAGGGGAGAAGGTAAGGAATGTCGGCATAATCATTCTATACTGTTGGTTTGTCTCTTTTTCTGATAAGACCCTCATTTTTTATTGTTACACACCAGCCACCTATTTTTCTGCATTTTGTTTGATAGAAAAAGACCGGTTTGTTTAGTTGTTTTTGTGTGTGCGTGTGTGTGTGTGTGTGTGTGTGTGTGTGTGTGTGTGTGTGTGTGTGTGTGTGTGTGTGTGTATGTGTGTTAGAGGCAGGCCTCTAAGATTTGTATTAGGGTGCATGGAATATATTATAAACTCCATTAATTAATTTCACTTTTTTCATCATATTGTCTGAGAACCTGTGTAGCAATACTTCCTTATCTAAAATTAAATAATAGATTTCAGACTTTACCTTATCAAAAAACTTTTGGTTATGTAGCCAAGCATATCTTCTCAACACTGTAGCAATAGCAGTGACCCTTGAAACAGTATCTGCAAAATCATAAATACTCTTCAAAGCATGTTTAGATACCTAAGAAAGGGTAGAACAGTTTGGTTCAAAAAAGAGCTTTCTTCTGTAGGAAGAGGAGAATTCCCGATAGAATATCTATATAACATTATACATATTTCCACATAGATGCCTAGTAATTCTGAATTCTGAAGGCTAAAGTGGAAGAAGAAAACATTTTCTTACCTATACGGTCCAACACTTTATCCCTCTTATCTCCAGGTAAAGGGTTGATATTGAGCACCACCCTAATGCCACTATGGGGGAAGCAGTTTAAGTGGCAGCTGAGGGTGACCTAAGGTGAGAGAAAAAAATTAATTTGCCTGAGGCACCTTATATAGCTTATCTGCTTTTTTGGGGGACTAAAGGGATTATTTGAGATTAAAGACTGGTTTGACAAGGAATTTAAATTTGATTCTGACCCATGCATCAACAATACTTTGTATAAGGATAGCTGCTTAAATGAGCAGATTAAGCTGTTTGAATAGAAGCTTGGTAAATTATGAAGTTTACAACTCGACAATGCTTATTTAAATGAATGTATTGAAACCCAATGTGTTCCAAAAGGATTGAGGACTTTTAAATTTCCTAATGGTGTTATTGATGGCTCACAATTTCATTCTGATTTATTTCAGATGTTTAATAGACACAGAATAGAGCTTACGACTCTTTTAGTTAAGGACAATATTGTACAAACTGACAAGCTGACATTTTAGATTTAGATAGGCTTATCAAAAAAGATTTGTTGTTTGACCATTAGTATATGTACAAATTGTTTGCCTACTTTAATGAAAAACAATGTGAGGCTATCAAAGCTAAAAAGGAGAAAAAATATTGAGACATTGCTGTGTATCAAAACCAATGTGCCTACCCACTTTCTAAGAGACCCAATATGGTTAAAAATATTGGGGGTTATTAAAGATGACACTGTACTTGAAGGTGATTTAAATATGTGCCAGAATGAAGTAATAACGGAAAATGGTGATGACCCTTCAGAGTTCCCCCCTTTAAGGCATTTGTCTTGCCTGGCAAGCTGAGTATTAGTGTCTTATTTCCCCAACAGACAGAGCAAATTACAAAAACACACACCATTCCTGAGGGGGAACCCTTCAAAGAAGAGAATGAGGGAGAACAGTTGCAGGGGTTATTTGAATCAATGGGACTTTCCTGCAAAGGGGTACTGGAGGAATTAGTGGTACCTGGTTTAGTGTCTCTTGAATCTGTTAACCTAAATGATGGAATTTTAGTTTCCAGGAATGGATTCAATATTTGTAATTGTAGTAACATGGAAATTACTGATGTCCATTTCAAGTTGTACCTGAAGGGACTGACATTTGTACCCAGTACGAATTTTGATTTAGTTGATTGTATTACTGAGCTCAAATTATGTACTAGAAAACTCAGTCTCTCTTTATTGATAAACAACAAAGTATCAGTAATGAAGAATTCTGTTTTAGTAAAAATAAAGCACTTATACCTCCTACTTCACCCTTTGATTTACATGTTTGAACAAAAATGCATTAACGACTTGCATGGTTATAACAATAGCAAGAACAGACATATGTTTAATAATCTGTCAAGGGATTAAAAAGGTTGTTTGTAGCTAGCTCACATCAGACAGAACAATCCGGGTGATGAAACCAGATAAAGGGGGTGGAATTGTTATAATGAATGCTTTTGGTTACTCAAGCAGAATGTTTAAAATTTTATTTGATTCTGGAACATATATTACAATTTCTCAAAACTCAACTGATTTAGCTTATAGAAATATTGATCTAGTTCTTGATGACTTAATAACATAAAGAATTATCAATAGCTATGATTTTAGGTTTTTACACTGTGAGAAACCCTATAAACCTACAATCTTTGGGATACCTGTGATCCACCAAAATATTGAGGACCCCCATCTTAGAATGATAGTTGCTGCATAGGGTTCTAAAATGTACCCTATAGTGGCTTTTATTGAAAGAAATTTGAAACCGTACACAGAAAAATTCCTCCACCTAATAAAAGACTCCTGGGATCTTTTGAGCAAATTAAAAGAACAGTTGTATACTAAGGAGGCTAGGAGAAACTTATGAAGTTAAATGTGCTTAGAGATCTGAGTAAGAAAAACAACACAAATATGTACAAATCTGGAAACTGTAATCAGTGCAAAACATATGTTTGTGGGGGATAAACTAATGGTTCATGGTAGAACATGTAACAAAAATAATGCTTCTTTCAAACACTCAGAAATTCACACAGGACATAACTCTTTTAAGTTTGCTGTATTAGAACAGGTTCACATGACTCCGCATGGTGGCCCTTGGGAAACCTTGGTTGAATACAGGGAACTACAGTGGTAATCCAGGTTGGCAGCTGACAAACCTCCCAGATTAAATGATTACATTTCCATAAGCAGTGTCTTAAAGCGTAGGGCTGCTAAGCTCTGACTGAAAATTTTAATCCCAATTTTGCTTGTACCACTGACACTTTTGATGGTGTAATAGTTTTTAACAGTTGCAATTTTTATTTTTTCATAAGGTTTTTACAAGGGATATTTTATGGATTGAATTCTTTCAATGCACCTTTTAAATAGGTTTGGTGTTACTCCTTTAATTTACCATCATTACTTTTATCAGTTAATTAGTTTATTGATCTTAACTGAGTCATGTGGTTTGCATTCTGAATAATTTTGGGAACAGTTTGCCTAAATGTTCAGTTCTGATAAAGTCCTTAACACTATAGGATGGAAGAGCTTAACCTTTTTTTTATTTTCTGTGTCAATAAAATGATTTTACAACTTTGGTGGCGATTTGAATTACTAAGGAGCATTACGGTTTGGTAGGGTTGGTTTTGGTTTCAAGTGTCAGTTTCCTGGATTGGCTGGTGTTTTTGTGGGTTTTTAGGGACTGGCAGCTGTACATCAGAATGAGTATAGGTATGGAAAAGGAATGAGGTATATCTATTTGTAACATATTATAATATCTCCTCAGTTCAGGGGTACATCTAATTGTTCCCCTAAAAAATACCTCATTCATTCTGGCAATGATCTGATTAAAAAGAATTCCTCCACAGGAGGATGAGAATTAAAGCTTTCCTTGCAACCAGATAGTTGGGCTTTGAATTCTGTAGGATAAAAAGCCCTATCTCTGTTAAAATCAGAATCTTCAGACCTTTTCCTTGGAAATAACTTTACAAGAAATGCCCATCTGTAAAGGCTTCTGGATACCAGGATTTCGAGCCTGTAATGCCTGTCTATCAAAAGTAAGGAACTTATCTTTTTAACAGTACAGAAATAGCAAGATAAGATAAATCACTACATAGAGCCACAAGTAAAACATAGCAGTAACCCCCAAAAATTCTGGGCAGCTGTCAATCAAGTATTACTCCCCCAATGTCAGAGGAGCTAATATAGAGATAGCTACCCAATTTAACAACTACTCCACTTCTTCCATCCTTAACCTAACTAGCAACAACCAGCCTTGGACTCTCTTGTAACCAATCAGCAACCCAAACTATTACCCTCCATTCACTCTCAAACCAGTTCCTACCAACACAATACACAAGCACCTCACTAAACTAAAACCCACCACTTTGACAATCAACAAACTCCCTGCAGAGTACCTCAAAATTGCCGCTAGTGCTATAGATTATCCCATCTTGATACTTATCAACCAGTCTATCAATGAGCATACAATTCCATCCATTTGGATAACCTCCTACATAATGCCCTTACACAAAGGTGGTCTCTCAACCAAACTTACCAACTACCACCCCATAGCAATCTTATCCCCCCTATCAAAAATCCTTGAAAAATGTATCCATTCTCAGCTGATGATGCATTGACTTTACAGATAGTCTCCTCACCAACACCCAACACAGCTTTTGCCCATTCCATAGCACCACCACAGCACTCATATCCTTCACCAACACTGTCAGTCAATAGGAACCAAGGAAACCTAGTGTCTGTGACCTCCCTTGATCTGGCAAAGGCATTCGATACAGTATCCCACAGCAAATTACTTACTATCTTAGCCAAACTCAACCTAAACCAACTACCTATCCAGCCATCAACAAGCAGTTAAGTGGCATAATTCCCTTTCCCCCCTTCTACCAGTAACCGTAGGTATACCACAGGGATCCATTCTGGGACCCCTACTATTTAATATCTTTACAAACATCCTGCACACCGCCAGCCAGCAAGATACAATAGTCCAATATGCAGATGATACTACACTAATCTGCTCAGCCCCCGCACTCCAAACACCCCAGACTAATAGCCAAGAGGCCTTCTCCAATATTGAAAACTGGTTAAAAAACTCACAGCTAATACTTAACCCCAAAAAGACTCAACTTATGATTTTCCAGCCTACCAAAACTATTGACTCTCTTGCTCTTTTCTCTGTCAGTTCTGCCAATAACACCAAAATATCCCCAGTACCACAAGCTAAACTTCTTGGTACAATACTTGACCAAAACCTAAAGTCTGACAAACATATAGCACAAACCATATCCAAAGTGCATAAAAAACTTGGAACCCTATACCGCTGCAAAAACTATCTAACCAAAAACACCAAAATGACTATATCCAGAATTCACCTCCTCTCTCCATTGCTGTATGCTTCCCCTGTATTAAGAAACCTCAACAAGACAGAACTACACAAATTGTCCATGTGCTATAATAAAATAGCTAGATTTGCAACCAACTCTAATTTCTGCTCCCACCACTGTCACTCACTAAAACAACTAGGTTAGTTAGAACTCACCAACTTACTAAACTATAAGCAACTCACCATGGCTAATGTACCACCCAAACAAGATTCCTGATTTCTCAGGCTTATTCAACTTTCACAAATATGCTCGCCAACTAAAATCCACAAACAAAGCCTTTCTTGAAGTAGCTAAGTGTAGACACAGTGCTGATGAATCCCTCTACTCCTACATAGTTGCTAAAATCTGGAATTCCTTTCCACCAGATATCAGATTGCAAAACAGCAGTCCCATCTTTAAAACAGAGTTAAAAGCTCACCTCAGTCTCATCTGGCAATGTACCTATGCTGACCATGGCTAGCCCTACTACCACCATTCAGATAAATCTTCCTCTGTTGCTACTCAAAGGTCAAACACATGGAAAAAAAACTACTATAAAAATTTAATTTTTTAAATGTATGTATATAACTGTATATAGCATTACTGCACTTTCTTACTCAAATATATTATATTTTCTGCTTTACTACTGTACACTCTATGTATTGTACACTTCTGTAACTTCTCATACTATGCTTGTTTGCTCTATTAATTTGTACTCATCTCTGACTTTGCATTTTTATAATGTATGTGGAGCTTTTGTATTTTGTATTGTTTTTTTATGATTGTCATGTATATGGAGCTTTTCTCCCTGGGTCTCTGCTGAAAATAGGCACCTGATTGCTCAGTCAGACCAACCTGGCAATCAAATATAAAACAAAATAAATAAATAAATAACAGCAATAACTGCATCAAAAGAAGATTGTTTAATTTTTTCTTTCTTAATAGGGTTTCCAACTGAAGACGATAGACTTGTAGGAGGGATATCTGTATGGTCTAATGGTCTCTTGCCCCAGTTACCTGAGAAAAATCTCCTGAAGTGTCTCCCACATCCAGAGAGGATGGTTCTCCCATGTACATATCAAAACACTAGAACAGCCATAGAGGACGTGACTGACCCTAGTTCAAAATGGCCACAAGGACTACAACAAAGTAAGCGAGAGAGGTAAATGAATGATCTGAGGAACAACCTCTGGCCATTACAGCTTCAGCCACTATCGGCTGAGGCATAGACTGAGTCCACAACAATGGCAGGAACTCTTTGGTAAGTGATTATTTTCTTTGCAGGTATTGCAGAAGAAGAGCCAGCCAGATCAGATTGAGTATCCATGCTGTAGCCGTGGAAGAAGCACCAAAAAAGGTAAGAGTAGCTGGTGTAAGTCTTAAAGAAGGTAAGTTGTCACTGTGTGTTCACAAAAAGCACACTTACACTTATAATACTTTTCCCATTCCCTTGTATTATAAAAAGTAGAACAAAATTCCCCTGTCAGTACTGTTCAAACACTCACACTGACAGAAACAAAATGGCAGGTAGGTTCTCACAAAGTGTGCATTACCATTACCCTGACACATCAGTTCCTCCATCAACTTTTTGGTCCCCCAAAAATTTAAAGTTAACACAAGCAGGACAAATTTTTCACAAAATTAATTCCAAATACCTTAATAAACACTAAGCTAAAAATAGTAGTCCATGTCAGGAAGCTTCTAATATTGTGAAAAAAAATATTGGATATCTTAAAAGGGAAATACTGCTTTTTGTCAGAAGATTCATAAAAAAAAATATTTTTCTTACAAAGGCAATACTTTCTGAGTAGAGGGGTTCCCTAATGGAGACTTATCTGCCAGAAATGAGGCTCTTAGCTAATTTCTGCTCTGTGAAGCACCAGATATGCTTCTTCTCCAGATGGCAATAAATTACTAAGAAAGTTTCATTCTGACTACTGAATTCCCTCCTTGGGATTAGCCAGTCAACAGAGTGAAGGAGTGGAAGGACAGACAAGAAACAACCCATATAACCTAAGGGCTACTGCACCCATGGGAAAAAATTATCATTTACAGTATCTGAGATAGTGTCTGCTCTGGAACAGTTGATTGGGGTGTTAGTACATGAAATCCAGTAGAGTCAGCACTGTTCATCATCATATTCTATGGGCTAAATGGTCCTTTCTCAGATCACGTGCCATCTCTCCCATTAAAATCATCACATTATCTAATGTTTCCTTTCCTTTCCTTTCAATGACACACCTACTGATTCATGATTCATGTTACTCGGATGTCTATCAAATGTTATAGACCCCACTTGTCCTGTATTTATGACTATATGGACACAGGGAATATTTTAATGTGATCCTTCATAAAACACTTTCTGACTAATGTAACCATGCAGGTATGATATTTTATACAAGTTCAGCACAAGGTAATCAATTACTTAAGATGAGATACATGGTTTCTGATGGGCAAGTCTGTTTCAAGTCTAAATGGAGATAATAACCCCATGCTATCTTACTGCTGCTTCAGTATATTCATTTGGGATCCTCCTTGTACATGACTAAAATAACAGTCAGTGCTTTCTCCAATAACACTAAGAAAGAGGAAAATGTGGAAGATGAAATAATGCAATAAAAATGACAAGGCACTACATCTAAATGAACACTTCTATCACTACTGCTTTGTGTGTGTGTGTGTGTGTGTGTGTGTGTGTGTGTGTGTGTGTGTGTGTGTGTGTGTGTGTGTGTGTGTGTGTGTGTGCGTGTCCACTTGTGCACATTCACATGTGTGAATCTGTTAGTTTCCAGGAGTTTTATGGACATGAATGATCACTACATTAGAAAAAAATTTAACTGTCCTGAGGCGCTTGTTACATGAAAAAAGACTCAGTCATCTCAATTTAGTTTCAATCTCAAGCAAGGCCGGCCTTAGGCATAAGCATACCTCTCAACCTCTCAGTGCAAGAAATCTGGACAAAGGCAAAAATAATGGGGGACAAAGGTCCAAAAATAGGGACAGATTTTAAATATTGCTTCTACAAACCTGAAAAATTCACAAACACCAACCATAAACTGTAATATTCACAATAAAAAGCGGCAGGACCCAGAAACGGCAACTAGCCCAACTTTATTCACTAAAACAACCATGATAAGTTCTTTCATCTGTAATAAACAAATTTCATCAGATGAGATTCATTTGAATAGTCCACCATATTTAAAACACATCCCATCATCATGTGACTTCAAATGTATCACATTTAAAGACTCGCACACAATTATAAGCATTGTAAAATGCATCACATTATACTAACAGAACCACTTAAACCATACTTAAAAAAGATGAAAAAAATGACTAAACAACCATTAAAATAATTATTAACAAAATATATATATATATACATACACATATGTAAAAACATTCATCTCTGAAAAGCTTTAAAACTGGCTGAGCAGATAACTTGAAAAATTGCTAGAATAACAGGTTTTGCATTATTATACATTTTCTAAAGGATTATACATTCTTAAACACAAATATCTGTCTTTATTTAGTATTATTTAGTCATTTCAATCCTTAATGATTTGCCAGAAAACCATACATTTTATGAGGAACAGACCATCAATATGAGGCAAAAATCTAGACATTCTGTGAAAATGTGTACAGATGAGAGGTATGCATAAGCCAACTAGATAGTCAGCTACGGTGCTACTCTCCCTTTTCATGTAGGGGCTTTTTTCAGGCATTTATTTATTTTTTATACTTAAGAAAAGCTTTGTTTCTTTACTATAAAAATGAATAAGAGAAAAGCGTTACCTTATCAGAGGAGCAAGATTGCCACCCTAGGGAGGAAGTTCAACAGGTTAGGCTGTTTGATTTGTTGGTCATCGACAATAAATCAGGGAGATCTTACTTATTTTTATTTATTTTATTTAACATTTGTTTACCGTGAAAGTCCAACTGGGACAGAACCCTTTTTCAGTGAAGGCCATGGGGAGAAAAGCTCCTTACAGAGTGACATAAACATGGTACATACACAAAGTGATGAATTCTATACACACTATTAAGCTATACAAACAGATAAGCATAGTGCATATACAAAGTGATAATTATTATATACACTATTACACTATACAAACCAGTAAGCATATATAAGCAATTTCTGTGGAATCCAATAAGCCTATATAGGCAAAATGTGTCGAAAGTAATCGCTACAGAGATGAGTAAAGGATCTATGCAGAAGATTAGTAGAGGAAGATTAGTATGTCATAGGTTAGAGTGATAGAAACTGAAGTTCGCACAGTATAGTGTCAGAAGTATCTTTGTAGCTAACCTGGACTATTACATGAGCAAAGCCATGAGTTTGCTAAATATATTTTGAGTAGTTTTTTAATTTGTGTGGGGTTACTGGTGTTTCTGATGGCATGCAGAAGGGAGTTCCAGCTTTTTGCAACATAGTTTAAATATAGAGAATCACCTGCAGCATTTGCTGACTTGGTGGTCTGTAATAATGGTTTAGTTGTTGATTGAAGTCTACGTTTGTTAGAGTAGGGTTGTAGTAGATTTTAAAGAGCTGGTGAGTTCTCAGCTTGATAAATTGCTTTGTGACCCATAGTTAACTGATTGCAGGTTAAGAGTTGTAGGAGTTCTAGCCAAGAAAGTTTTTTTAAGGTAAGGCAGTGGTGTGTCATGAGTGTGGAGTCTGTGGCAAATTTTGTGATTTTGTTGTAGCATGTCTCTAGTTTGTTTAAATCTGCCTTTTTAAGGTCTGTAAGTATGGGACAGGCATAAAGAAATGTTGACAGAAGGTGGGTTCTAGCTACGGCTATCCTCAAACTATCTGTTAAGGATTATTTGTTTCTGAATAGAGTTCCCATTTTTTGTGTATCTTCTTACTTGTTTGTGATATATATGTAAGTCATATCTGAGCTTGTTGTCAATTATGACACCTAGTAGTTTTGTTTGTGATTCAGGATAAAATTTTGTATTATTATTACTAGCAGTGATGTAGAAGGTGGGTGAGGAGTCTGATGGTCTGGAGGGTTGAGAGATCAGGAGTTTGGTTTTACTGGGGTTCAGTATCAGCTGTGAGTTGGTTAGCTAAGTTTCAATTTCAGTGAAGGCATTTTGGGTAATGTCTTGAAGCTGTTGCATTGCGGAAGCAGCACATATAGTCATCTGCATATTGGATGATGGAAGCTAGTGGAGAAGCAGGATTAAGGTAATTTGTAAAAATGCTAAATAGTAGAGGGCTAAAGATAGATCCTTGTGGGACTCCAAGTGTGACTAGGAGTAGTGGGGAGAGGTCTTGTAACCACCTAACTACTTGCTGGCGATCTGTTAGGTAACTTGAAAACCATGTGATAGTGGAAGGGCTGATATGCAGATTGGTGACAGCAGTCAGCAGCTTAAAATGGGAAACTATATTGAAGGCCTTAGACATAGCTAGAAAGACTGAAGAAACTATTTTCCTTCATTTCTAAATTGATTGATGGTATTGGTGAAACATGGGAGAGCAGAAGTAGTACTATGATGGAGTCTGAAACCAGATGGGGTCTGAATCCATGTTGTGATTTGGCCAGGAGGTTTTTAACTGTAAGGTGTTGATTAACTTGGCAATGGATACACCTTGCAAGTAGTGAACTGATAGTTATGGGTCTGTAGTTTGTGAATTCAGTTGAAATTCCACCTTTGTGTAAAAGAATGAATGTATGAAGTTTTCCAGATATTTGAGATATATTGTTAAGTAATCAACCTGTTAATCAGCACTGATATGAGGAATGATATGGCTTCTGCTGCTAACTTCAGCTATTCTCCTGTGTGATTATTAGCTGTTAATGAGGTGGGTTTCATTTAATTTAGGAGTTTTTCTATAGTACTTGTCGGGATGATTTGAAATGAGAATGTATCGTCATTGTAATTTGTTGTCTTGGGTGTTAGTGATTTGTAGGGCTGACTATTCTTAGTTAGAGCCAGAATGCTTTCTGTGAAGAATTTATTAAACTGTTCTACAATATTGTTTGTATTGACTGGTAAATTGTGTGTGTGTGCTGGGGGTAGGGGTGGGAGGGGGTGAGTCTTGTCCTGGTTGGAGTATATTTTTGATTGTGCTCCAAATTTTTGTGGGTTTCTTTGATGTTTCCATTGCAGGTTTACATAGTAATTTATTTTATCTAGTTTAGTTGAGAATGTTAAGAAGGGTATTATCGAAGTGTTGTACAGCAGCATCTAGGGGTAGGTGCTTAAGGGGAGTCCAGTTTATGTTTTTTACAGTGTTTATCAGATCCTAGGGGTTGAGGTTTTTTTATTGCAGATTTGGTAAAAGATGGGATGTTTTGTAGGGTTAGTGTGTTTCCTGAGGAAATAAGTTAGTAAATGGTTACTTAGGTTATCAGGCAGACAGTTGGCTATTTGGTAATGTTAAGGTTTATTAGTCAGGGTCCAGTCAAGGATAGATTGACTATTTGATTTTTTATCTGTTCTGGTTGGATACTGGATAATTTGGGTGAAGCCATACAGGTTAATATAGTTGCTTGGGTTTTGTGAGTTACATGTTGTCCAGTCTGTATTGAAGTCGCCCATAATTATAGTTTCTTATTTTGGAGGATTTGTTCTATTATGGAGGACATTGTTACCTGGTGAAAAATAGGTGGCAATTATGTATATACATATATATATATATATATATATATATATATATTTGTTTTGGTTAAGTTGCAATCTGGTTAGTAGGATTTCTACATTATTTAGGTTTGGCATACTTGAGCTTAGTGGTGTGGTGAGAGGAGATTCTTAAAAAGTATTGCTACATGACTTCCTCTTTTCTTCTTTCTGTCTACCCAGATTATGTTCTAACCTGGAGGGGTAATTTCATTGTCTGGGATGTGTGGTTTTAACCAGGTCTCTGTTAAGATGGCTACATCAGGGTGGTAGATGGAGAGGGTGGCATGGAGTTCTTGAATGTTATTGAGAATACTTCTAAGATTTAGATTTAGAAGGATCAAGTCTAGGTCTTTACAAGGTAGGTTGAGTACATTTTGTATTTGAGGGGTGGATGGTAGAGTGTTGTCAGGACCTAGGTTTGGGTGACTATCTCTCCTTATTTTTAGCTTATTAACTATGTAAGCTAGTGTGTGCAAGAGTTTGGTTACTTGTTTGTGGTAGCTATAGGAGATATTTTTGGGGGGTGATTGATTTGGGGTAATGTATATAATATTAGATCAATAAAGGTAGTTTTTAAGATAGCTGATGATATTTGTAAGTGAATGTTTTTTATGCAAGGGGAGATGGATGTGGTTTTATAGTAGGGATAGGTTGTGCTTATTTGGTAATGATAGGTTGCTGGCTGCTGTTCTGAGGAATATAAGTATAATGGTATAAAGTGTTATCACTTTGGCAGCAGCAGTTGGCTTTAGGGATAATAGTCTATTTAGTATTTATATAGATGAAGAGCATAGTAGTGAGTGGAAAGGATTTATTTGGGCTCAGGGTACTACTTTGATATTTTTAGAGGTAGAAAGTCTAGTTAAGTTATTTGAGTAGTTGTTGAGTAGGAGGGGTTAGAGATTTTTTTTCATGGGTTTCCTGATTATTGATTTAGAGGGTGTAATTAGATTAATCTGCTGATTAGATTGAGGGTGTGGTGAGTGTGGTCTGGATAAAAAGAAAAATAATGTAACAGGGGTGGGTGGGAATGGGGGAGGCTAAGGGAGCAGAGGGAGCCTGAGAGAAGCAAGGGTGAATGGAGTAGGTTGAGCCAAAGACAGAGGTGAGCAGCATGCTGAACAGAACAAAAAGCAATCTGTTGAAGCAGGAAATTGCACTAATAAGAGCACAAATTAAATTAGGTAACTTCTGGCTGAGTGTCTAACAGTGTAGTGTGTGGTTCGCAAGGTGGTTTATAATATATGTATAAAATGTATGGTCTAGAATGAGTGTACACAGCTAACAAATTGCAATGCCTGTAATTATTATGTTATGGAGTGTTCACTACTTGAGCAGGATAGAGCAAGAAGTCAACAAATTCAAAACATGGAGAGTCTAATGATTTGTTTTTTAGCTATCAGAAAAAGAGATCATTTGGATGGCTGGAGGCTGCCTGGTATGCAGCTGTCCTTGATTTTGCAAAATGTGTCTGATTTTGCTTGCCCTGTCCCTGGTCTTGGCATACTTCAAAACTGCGCAGATTTGTGTCTCATACTTTTGGTCTATTCCATGTAAAATTGTGATTGTTTGTCAAACCACTGAGGACAGGAGTCACTAAGAAATGACAGACATTTAAGTTTCAAACTTCATATCCTTCAGGAAATGCGTCCTAATACAAAACCTGTTATTCTAGCAGCTTTCTAAGTTTGTAAGAATAATATTTAAAACCTGTCCCTGATTTTGGGCCTTTATTACACAATTAGTTCTGAATTTGTTATATTTCATGAGCTGAAAAGTTAAGAGATATTCCCCTCATATTTTTTTAATTCCTGGTGAACCACTGAGAATTACAGTTGGTCAAACAGGCCAGACATGAGAGTTCTGTGCTTGTTTTTCCTCAAAAAAAGTTTGTAACACCAGGCCTGTTCTTATACTAACTTAATAAATTTAAGTAACAAAAAATGCTGGCTTGTCTGTGGGACAGCATGATTAATGACTGCTTTTTGCTCATTATTCTGACTTTGCATGACTACTGTGATTTGTGTGAAGGAATATGGAATACTTCACTGTATGACTACTGTTTCCATGGAACGAAGCTCACATACAATCCATGGATATCATTTTTACTATAACTGATGTATGGGGGGAGATGGCTGTAGAAATTAACTGACCCTCTTGTTGTTTTTTTTTCAGTTTAAAGAGTTACTATGTGGCTTTGCAAAACTAATGTGCATTTGTAGCATTAATGTGATTTACATGAAGTAAGACTGCCCATACTCTGGAATAAGCTGCCCATTCATGTCAAACAGAGCACCTCACTGGCTCTCTTCAACAGAAATCTTGATGAGTGGATGGGTAACAGAAAGTTCACTCCAAGGCTCATTCCAGTTGCACTACGGGATGTGGGCACTGTGAACTAACATCGGGTGGCACGGTGCCTGGGCAATTGTTTTGTGATAGGCTTGTAAAGGCTCTAGGGCCATTAGCCTAGTACACACCTATGAACATACCTATGAACCTATGATGATGGACCTTACTGTAATATCATATCCTCATTAAACATACAGGAGGAGTGTGAAATACTATCAAAATAAAATACAGTTAATAGTATCTCAGGATGCAAAACTAATAGAGAATAACCACCATTAGACAGAAGAGCAAACTAAATACATTCTACAGACACGTTTACAATGAGAACATAGACTGTAGGTTATGCCTAGCTAACTGGATGAAATATAGGTAGACTTAGACATCCTGTCTAAACATTAGTGTGTAGATGAAAGTTACAGTTCTGGAAATAAATGGTAGGCTAGAAAGGGCAAAGATTAAAGAGGATTAAGGTAATATTGTCAAATATGCCATACTAGTAGGGGCAAGGCTAGTCTGGATGCTGAAAACCTAATTGCTTTTGTGCAGAAAATGTAAGAATGGGTAAATCTTAACAGATGGTATAAAATTATATAGCCATAATTGCTAATAAACAATGCTGCAGTGAAACAAACACTTTTTCTTTTGTTTAAAAATATGGAAAGGAATTGTTAAAAGAATGGCCGACTATCAGCCTTAAATGGGTTTGTAGGATGCCCTGAAGGAGTATACAGGATGGAAAATATTGCTGAATCAGAATATTCTTGCTCACTAATTTTCTTGGCTTGAGAACATGAGGTATACACATACTTGTCTATGCCTGAGTATGTGATACAGTGATATTACACCTTGGTAAATTTTATTTATTTATTTATTTGACATTTCTTTACCAGGAAAGTCTGACTGGGTATGAACCCATTTTCAGCGGAGGCCCGGGGAGAAAAGTTCCACAGTACACATTAAACAGAATTAAAAAATTGAACAGTGGTTACAAATATTAAGAGAATAACAACGTAGTACCATATGTGAATGCAATAAAAGAAAATAAGCAAAATATAAGGCAAGCAAAGTTGACCATACATTATATACAAGATAGAAGAGAGCTGCTAATATGCATGTTACATTATGATACATGACAAATTTATAACAGAATAAGTAATAGGTCGTAAAAGTCATATTCTCTTTCTGGCAGGAGAACTAGATAGCAAATTTCAGTTATAAATTCTGGGATAGATAAAAGTTAGTAAAAGAATATGAAAAAAGGCCATTAGAATGTTAAGGAATGAAAGAGAGGTGAGTCTAGAAAGTAGGTAAAGCAGGAAGGGAAGTAAGATATATCAAGAAAAAGTCTATTAAGAACGGGAAGAAGGGAATGGAAAAAGTACTAAGATGGCGGGGCGCATGGGCAGATCCAGTTATTGGTTAGATGTTCTTTCAGCCTAGACTTGAAGGAATAGTAGTGGGGTATAAGTCTGATTGCTTCTGGAATGCTATTCCATGATTTACCAATACAGTGAGAGTACAGACTAAGCCCATTAGATCTTTGAAGTTTGTAGAAAGCTAGTAGATAGTTGTGAGAGGAGCGTAGCTCATGAGATGGAATATAATGCTGAAGTAGTGATGATGTACTTTGCAAAAATAAGAAGTTGTATACTATTTTGTGAGTTAATATTAGTTGACTAAAGATGAGAAGGTAGGATAGTTCGAGCCAATTTAGGGTCTTGAGAGCAGAGCAATGGTGCGAGTAGTGGGCCTACCCTGTGGCAGTTTTAGCTATTTTACTATAACATTGACTAAGTTTTGCTTTGAGGGAAGAGTGGAGATTGGTTAGGATAGGTGAAGCATATAGAAGGGAGGGCAATAGACAGGTGGTGGCAAGGGTTACTCTTGTGGAGTAAAATATGAGTTTCTTAGCTCTGTACATCATGCCCAATTTGTTGATTAGTTTTTTTTATGATGTTGCTGATATGTAAGTCGAACTTAAGATTGTTGTCAATAGTTACACCCAACAGTTTTGTATGTGAAACTACATTGATTGAAGTATTGTTCAGATAAGCAATAGCAAAGTTTGAGGTGTCTGGAGAAAATTGTTTTGGTAAAAGTAGAAGTGTAGTTTTTCGGGGGTTAAGTAGTAAATGGTTGTTGGTGAGCCAGGACTCAATGGAAGTGAATATTTCTTGCATTAAACTCTGAAGATGAGAGATAGTCTTGTCAGAGCAGATTAATGTAGAGTCATCAGCATATTGAATTAGGGTGGCAGTATTAAGATGGTTAATAGAAATGTTGAAGAGAAGTGGACCTAGCATTGAGCCTTGGTGCTAACATTTAAGTAAGGAGAGAAGAGAAGTTAGACATCCATTTGACAGATTGATATCTGTTAGAGAGATAGCTAGTGACCCATTGTAAGGATATTTTAGTTAAGCCCAGAAGAGATAGTTGGGATAACAGTTGGGCATGGGAGACAGTATCAAAGGCTTTGGATAGATCTAAGAACAGAGAAGAGACAAAGTTTCCTGAGTCACAAGCTTTGTTGACAGCATCAGTAAAGGACAGTAGAGTAGTGATGGTACTGTGTGCTGGTTTGAATCCATGTTGGATGGGAGAGAGAAGATTATTGTCAAGTAGATACTGAAAAGGTTGCTTATGTATACATTTTTCTAGAATTTTTTATATTGATGAAAGAATAGCAACTGGCCTATAGTTAGTGATTTCCATGGAGGTGCCACCTTTGTGGAGAGGAAGGATGAAGGATTTTTTCCACAGGAAGGGGACAAAAGACTCCTTGATGGCTCTATTAATGATTATTGAGACTGGGTAGGGAACTGAATCAACAGACGTTTTTAGAAATTTGTTAGGAAGATTGTCTGCCGAGGTGGAACATGGCTGGAGCTTTGCACAGGAAGGATTTAATGAAGGAAGAAGGAACTGGTTGAAGGGAAAATTTGGAGTGACAAGTAATAGGAAGCTGAGAGAGGGTAGAAGGAGATGGAGGGAATTTGTTAGTGATTTAAGCTATTCTATCAATGAATTAAGAGTTAAATTGTGTTGTTATGTCAAGGGAGGCACTATCACAGGAGGGTTGGGGGAGCACTAACTTCCTGGGTTTAGGAATTTTTTGATAGTGTGCCAGAAGGTTTTTGGACTGGATTTGTGCTGATTTTGTGACTTTGCATAGAATTTTTTTTGTCTAAATTAACCTGTTTCTTTACAAGGTTACGTAATGCTTTGAAATGCTATAAATTATTGTGAGTCTTATGTTTTAGGTAATTTGTCCAGGCTTTGCTTCTGTTTTGGATGAGTGATCTGGTATAGGCAGAAATCCAAGGAGTATAGCTGGTTTTGACTTTTTTCCTTCTGGTGAGAGCTAAACCATCCAATGTGTTTAGGAATGTAGAATTAAATTGTTCAACTGCATCATCTAGTGGTAAGTATTTAAGGAAGACCAATTGATGGAGTTTAGTAAATTTGTAAAAGCCTGCTGGTCAAAGTTGGACAGGTTTCATACTGTCTTGTAGGTGTGTTGTCTACATGAATGTGAAAGAAGTCTAGTTGTACAGGTGGGGTAGTGATCACTAATAAAGGCTGGAAGTGTTTTGGATTGAAAGAAATTGTAAGGATGGGAGACCAAAATCCAATCAGTTATTGAGCCCTTTTAGTTTGGGGAACTGGTAAAGGTTAGGTAAGTAGTTGAAAAAATCCAAATAGGTTTATGTTTTCTGTGGGAAATTGTAAGTTAAGTTTCTGCCAGTCAGTGTTGACATCACCTAATATTACTGTTTCCAGAGAGATATTTTTTGATACCCAAGACAGAATACTTTCCAGAATTTATAAGTTATTGCCAGGGAGTATATATAAAGCTATAATGCAGATAATTTTATTATTGTTTAATTTAAGGTAGGTGATCAATAGTTCGGCTTTGTCAAAGGAGGGTATGGATTGGTTGTGAGGGGTTAAGGAAATGGAAGCAGGATATATCACTGCAACACTACTTCCTTTTCTTTTAAGTTGGTCAGCTCTGAACCTGGACAAAGTACCTTGGTATCCTTTATGTGTCGTTTAAGCCGGGTTTCAGTGATTACTAGTATGTCAGGAGATTGTGCAGTCAGTCATCCAAGCATGCAACTCAGAAATTTTGCTGCACATGCTATGTGTATTTACTGAGATAAATTTTAGCATATTCTGTGTACCTGGAAAATGGGTTGAAGATGCTGGGACCAAAGTTAGGATGGATATCGTCGCAGAGCAGGAGGAATTTCAAGATTGTGTAGAAAAGATAGGATTTCATTTTGGTTAAATTGTCAGTAAGTGTAATGATAAACAGGTACAGCTATGTCTGAAACAGTTTGGGTTTACAGAATAGTATATTGTATGTGTGAAGAAGATGAGCAGTGATGAGTAGGGAGTAGTGATTTGTGTTATTGGTATAAGAGGTTGTGTCTGTAGGAGAGTTTAGAATAGGTTGTATAAGGGCCAGATATAATGATAGTGAAGAGAGGGAGAAGAGCATTAGTGACTGGAGAGTAAGGACAATCATTTTAAATTCGGGATTATTATAGAGTTAATCAGACAAACTACTTAAATGGATAATTTCAGGAAAGTAATAAAGTTTGTAGAAATGAAGGAAGGGGAGTAGTATGTAGATAGGATGCTAGTGTGATATTAATAGGAATATGTTGAGAGATGGAGTGTATGGATGAGGAGGGTGGAGCTAACAGAGGAAGGGGATGAATGGGGGTGGAGCTGGCAGATGATGGGGTGTGGTGTGAATAGGTTTAAATGCAGAAATAGTGGGGGTGGGAGGGATTAGGTGGCAGGGTAGGGGAGAGAAGTGAGTATGGACGGAGAATGAAGCAGGATGATACCCCAGTGAACAAGAACCAGCAAGTAAGTACTCAGAAAAAACTATCAGTGAGGCTGCAGCAAATCTACTTAAGATGCTGGTTATAGGGTCAGTTAAGTGCTGGGTGAAAAGTAGTAAGGCATATAAGGGTACATTTACAGTTTATAAAGAAAATCAGTTTAAGGGTGTTTGGTACTCCTCCTTAACTAAGCACAGTGGAATCAAAAACTGCTGCAAGTACAATTCCTAATTTAAATTGGGAGGGGGATGGGGGAGTGCACACTACACAGATTGCATGTGTAACAAAGACATTATATTAAACACAGCTATTTAAGCCAAACAACATTGCATATTGAAAATCCAATTAAAGGGAAAAACATTTATACACACTTTCTTATTTATAAAGCATTTTGACAGGTTTGCAGACAGCTTGCAGGCAAATTCTGTTGTTTGAGTCCTGAGTGTTTAAAATCATCTGGGGAGCACCTGGTTATTTAGAGATGGGGGTAGCAGAACTAAGGGAGAAAAAGAAACAGGTTAGAAGGATAGGGTAGATAATAATAAGGTAAATAAGAGGGTAAATAAAAAAAATAAGAAGGCGAGAGTAAACAATAAGACTGATGTACCAGAAGCAAAGTACAAGAAAAATTCATGACAAAATATATATGCAGACTAAAATAGTGAAAAGCAAATTGTTAAAGAGCACCTGAAATGGTAATATGGTCAGGATCGAAGACAGCACCTGACTTAAATTATAAAGGGAGTGGTAGAATGTCCCAGAATGGGGGCATCAAGAAGTATTATAGCATATTTTCTAAAACCAAACTTCAGCTATCCTTAGAAAAGGACAACCAAAATACACTGGGCATAAAGGGGCATAAAAAGGGGAATAATGTAAAAAAGTAGGGGGTGAAGGATGCATAAACTATTAAAGTCAAACAATAAGGCTATGATATGTAGGTACTTTGGAGGAAGAAATACTAAACAGACCCTGAGGTGTAAATCTTGAAAAACCACACTGAGATGTACATAACTAAGATCTTCAAATCATCCATGTAGATCCAAAGTTTATGGGGGGGATAAAAGTGGAATTCTATATCATTTTTTTCCAGGGGGAAGACTTATTATACCTTCCATGTGTGAGAGCCCCTCCCCTCACAGTCTCACCCCACTATTGCTTAAATATACTAATTCCATGGTTGCACAACAATGGAGAATAAAAAAGAAACACCAAGCAAGAATGAAAACAGAAGCTGCAAAGGCTTGGAATCTCATGTGACTTCATTTTGCAGTAAATATGGTTGAAGAAATGCAACTTCAGGGTAACAAGGTATGAATGTTCATCTATCAATGGGAAGTAGCAATTCCTGCAAGCACATAAACTAGACAGAGGCCATCAATGGGGTGGAAATTAAATCTGATGCAAGATTTGAATCAAAACATACCTCAACTCTCCAGATTTACTCAGAATGTCCAGATTTTTGCCTCATATTGTTGGCATGTTCCTTATAAAGCTTGTAGTTTTCTGCCAAATCATTGAGGACTGAAGTCACTAAATAATGACATACATTTGAGGTTCAGACTTCAAATTCTTTAGAAAATGCATGCTAACACAAATCCTATTATTCTAGCAACTGTCTATGTTTATAAGAGCAATATTTAAAACTTGGCCCTATTTTGGGGCCTTTGTCCCACATTATTTTATGCCTTATCTAGATTTCTTGAAGCAGAGAGGTATGAACCAATGCTTTATTGATATGTCTACCCATGAGGAAAACAAGGCAAGGAAATATGTTAGAAGCATTGCAGTACTCACCCATCACAAAAGAGAATAGCAGAAATATCTTTAGGTACACAGATCTGCATTAGCAAGACACAAAGTTTAAAGGTCAAGGGCAATGGCTGTGAGATAGTATGATGAAGTATTATTGTTTAAATTTGCCTGTATAAGCCTCACATTTATGCAGGTTTGCACTCAGTTTACTGCTGCTGCTCAACGTTTGGAAACTTAACCAAAGGTCTGGAGTGCATCTGCACTGAAATCCAAGGCATCCACTGAAAAAAAATGAAAAACAAGTATATTTTAATCCAGCACTGCACTTTAACTGTATTTAACTGAATTATCGCTTCATTTTTGCTGTTTGTGACTAAGTCCAGCTAGTCCACTTCCTTCCCAAATATCACAATCAGAAAAATCCTGCCACAATGGGCAGGCAGTTTCCCATCATTTCTCCTTCCAGATTGATTAATATGGGAATCTTGATGCAATGTAGCAATTGCCTCATGTATACTGACATTTACTCCTAAAGCAAACTAACACCCTATGTGAGAGATGCAAATACACGGAGAAATTGGAGTCAATTCTGTCACATAAAAATAAACTAGACATCAAACTGGTTGTCAGCATACATGCTTCAGCTCTCACACAAAATAAGGTCATGACACATAAATCCAGATGTGCGGAGGTACTCACTAAAAGCCTACCAAAAGAACAGAGACATCCCAAATGCACCCCACACAGACTCACCACTAAGCAAAAAGAAAGCACTACACATATCAATACACACACACACACACACACACACACACACACACACACACACACACACACACACACACACACACACACACACACGTATTAACAAACAAGCTTCTAAGGCAAAATACATGCAATGTCTTGGTCATAAGTGACTCCATAGTCAGAGACACAGATGTCCCCCACACCAGACTGGACAAGTAGAAGGTCACAGTCAGCTGTCTATCAGGTGCCAGGATCCGGCAAATCACACATGCACTCAAGTCACTGAACAAGTACCGTTATGACTCTGTCATAGTCCATGTTGGAGTGAATTACTTGAGATGTACCTCTCTGGACTATATGAAGAAAGACATGATGGAACTCTCTGATTATGTGTCCCAGACAGGTATGTCCCTAGACCTAAGCAGTATCCTACCCTCACCCAGGATAATGCCACAATATAAACAAAAAAAATGATTGACTTCAACAATTGTCTCAGCTTTTGGTGTCAGTCCAGGGGGATCCAGTATCTGTCAGCCTGGGAGGATATGGTAGACAGACCTTGCTGCTTTGCTAGAGATGGTCTGCACCTGTCTCTCCTAGGCTTTCTGATACTGGCAAAGACCCTTGCCTCTCCCATAGTGTTTTTTAGGCAATGTCAAAACAACAAATTTTCCAATGTAACAAAATCTAATCAAGACAAACTCAGAGTCGTGCTGCTTAATGTTAGGAGTTTAAACATGAAACTGCACTCCCTGGAAGCACTCCTCACCTTAGAGGATGCTGATGCCTGTGCAGTTACCGAGACATGGTTCAAGGCCACTGACAGCATCCTGGCCATGCAAGACTACAATACATTCTACATGTCCAGAACTCGAAATGAACATGAAGGAAGCAAAGGTGGAGGTGTAGCCATCTTCATTAAAAGCAAATACACTTTGAGACTGGTCAAACAGCATGACTGTCTCAAACTACTCCATGTCCAATTAACTATTGGGAAAGTACCACACCACATCATTGCTAGCTATAGATCCCTCACCATGAACCAGGATAAGCACAACACCTACCTCAGTTTACTGGAATCCCTCACCATACAGCCCAACACCTTAGTCATGGGAGATTCCAACTATCTTTCTATAGACAGGGGGATATGCACAAGCAAAAGCACACCTGCCCAGAGGTTCCTAGAGTTTGCTAACACAAATGCTCTGGAACAGATAATTTGCACCTCCACTAGGGGCTCTAATGTTCTGGAGATAGTACTCACTAACATGGGGGGGGGGTCACTGTACTTCCCCATGCGTGATGCCCTCCCTGGTTAGGTCAGACCACAAATAAGTCTCATTTGAAATAACTACTGGAACTGACACCCTCATGGGAACAAAAATGATAAAAGACTTTACCAAAGCTAACTACATCCTACTAAGTGATGGTATAAAAACCTTCATATCACCCACAATCGCAGACATCAATGATCACTATGCAGAAGTGTATGCAAATGCCTTGTACAAATACTTAAGCAACAGCATAAACTCTGCTGTACCTGACCGGATCAAAACTGGGTCTTTCCGTAAAAGCAAGGCACAGTGGTGGACTTCAAGTATAAAAAGATTGTATAACAAGAGTAAGAAACTGTTGTACAAAAGCAGGAGGGATATCACTCTTCAGAGGAAGACTCCCCTCCTAAGCCTAAACAAGAAAATCAGAAATCTTGTAAAGTCTTATAAAGCAAATTACAAAACTAAAATCACATACCTAGTCAACGATAATCATAAGGCATTCTTTGACTATGTCTGAAGTTTAAAAGGGAATGCTATGTGCCAAACTGGTTGTAGAAGGGATTGCTCATACTACACCAGAAGATATCATCGACCTGATAGCTGACAGATTCAAAGCAATCTTCAGCCACTTATCCCCACCTACCATATCCCAATGCATACCTAACACCAACCCTCTGCCTAGTATCTCTAGAGAGCAGACCATCTCTACACTCTCCAAGGCCAAAAACATGGCATCAATGGGACCAGAGAATATCCCAGGTTGTTTACTAAACAATCTAAAACAAGACCTAGCAAACCCACTTGGCATTCTTTTTAATCATAGATTGAGAACTGTCTATGTTCCTGCAGAATGGAGCACAGCAACAGTAATCCCCCTGCACAATGGGGGGGGGGGTCCATCAACTGACCCTGGTAACTACAGGCCCATACGTCTAACCAGCCTCATCTGCAAGGCCATGGAAAAAATTATCATGGACCTTATCAGTAAGGACATAGGTGACCTCCAAATGCTGGACCCAACTCAGTTTGGCTTCATTAAGAGGAGATCATGCTTATTAAATCTGGTGGACTTCTTTGAGAAAGTCACCAAAGCCATGGATGAAAGTAAGACAGTGCATGCTGCCTATCTTTTCCTTGCCAAAGCTTTTGACACAATTCCCCATTCTGGCATCATTGAGAAACTATCCCAGATAGAAATTAACCCTTACATTACTAGATGGGTAGCCAGTTGGCTCACAGACAGAACATACTCTGTCAAAACTGGTGCCTGCACCTCCAGCAGTAGACCTGTCACCAGTGGAGTATTACAGGGGTCTGTGCTGGGGCTCTAACTGCTTGGCTTCAATTTCTCAGAAGTCCAGGCTAAAGTAGATAGCCTTTGGCTAACTAAGTTCACTGATAATTGCAAACTGGGAGCAACCATTGAGTCCCACAATGATGTCAACATATTACAAGAAGGGCTCACACAAACAAATGGTTGGTGCTAAAGCCATGGTCTAAAACTAAATGCAAAAAAATGCATTATTATTCTCTTTGGCAAAACTGAATTCCCTACAAATTACAATATTGACAACACCCTCCTGAGTTCCAACCCAGTGATGCAAGACTAGGGAACACAGGTTGACAGCATTCTGAACTTTGACCACCATATTTCCACAGTGGTAAGGAAAGCCTTCCACATAGCACACCTCATAAGCAAGGGCATAGCATCCAGGTCAATGTAATAACTTCACTGTACTCGACCCTCATCAGACCAGTAATAGAGTATAATGCACCCTTTTGTATATACCTCACCAGACACCTACAGCAGCTGGAGAAACCTCAAAGGTTTCTCACTAAGAAAATACAGAGACTCCAAACCATGACCTACATAGAGTGGCTGAAAGCTATTTCAATTTACTCTACATCTTATAGGCTGCTGAGAGGTGAATTGTGTCTGGCCTGTAGGGCAATCTCCAACCCTGCTCTAATGGAAATGCTGCACATCCACAAGTCAAATGGCCCAAGAGTCACTCACTCTGTGGATCTCAACCTAGCTTGTGGCATTATCGGAACATGTTGGAGAGACAGATATGTCTCCCAGAGACTGCCACTTATCTGAAATAGACTTCCTATTCATGTAAAACAGAGATCCTTACTGACCCTATTCAAATGCAAACTAGATAATTGGATTGGATACTGCAAATTCACCCCTAGTGTGACACCCAAGTCCCTCATGGACAGGGGTAGCTGGTGCTTATTACAGACCCACTCCGTTCATAAATTAATTCTGCAAACTACCCAAAAAGAACAAATGGGGATACTTGGTATTAAGATGACTAGGCTCGTAAAGGCTCTAGGGTCACTAGCCAGTAACCTCCTCTGAACCTATGACTCAGAAGACAAATAAACAAGTTTTGGGAGGAATAGGAGAATCCATACTGCTGTTAAGAAGACTCAACAGATTATCTAAAAAGCAGAGAAATTCACAGTGTGCATGTGTGTGTGTGTGTGTGGGGGGGGGGGGGGTATGTGTGCCCATAAGTTATAACCTTCTATTGCAATTTATGTTTCAATGCAATATTTATGCAATAATCTATGACTATGGATGGCTATATCAGGATTTAACCACAGTTGATATGGTTTGATCATGAAGGCACAGAGCCAACTGTGGGTAAATCCTGATATTCCAACAAACAGGAGTGGATTATTGCTATTATACAATGATATTATTTAAGAAAGAAATTACTTATATTTCTTAAATAATGTCTTTGTATAAGGGTGCTGCAGTGTTCTTTTGTGTTCTTCCTTGCTTACCAATGTACTGCACATACTCATGGGACTTACATTCCCTTTCTTGCACAGTACATCAGTGCAGCACAGGAGAAGCAACAGGGAAAGGGAACCTCTGTTGCTGTTTTTTTTTTTATTTTATTTTTTATGCCCAGATTTTAAGAACAAGGGAAGCACAGAAATACAACAAAAACCAGGTATATTTCTGATTCTTTAGTTTTGCAGAATGCACCTGATTTTTCTCATATTTTGCCCTGTCCTCTAAGCATATGCCAAAAAAAGTCTGACCTATCAATGCTACTTCAACGGCTGGACTTTTTTTCTATAAGTATGTGCTCAATTTACAATGGGCACTCTGGTTGGGCTGTCCAATCAGTGCATACTTCTCAACTGTATAGATTTTCACAAAAGTCCAGATTTTTGCCTTGTATTTTTTGGTCCGAACCCTCATAAAATTTGTGGTTTTCAGACAAATGATTGAGGACTGAAGTCACTAAATAATGAGAGAATTTTGAGTTTCAGACTTCATATACTTCAGAAAATGCATGCTAATGCAAAACATAAATTTCTAGCAACTGTCTAAGTTTATGAGCAATATTTAAATTTGTCCCTATTTTTGGGCCTTTGTCCCCCATTGTTTTTGGCTTTGTCCAATTTCTTGTTCTAAGTGTTTAAGAGGTATGAATCAGCATGCTAGTTTTTCAAGAGCAATGAGCCGTTATTGTATAATTAAACACAAGGTGTGATGAATGATATGTTGTAGGTTTATTCACATCTTATTTCGTAATATCTTACAGAATAACAGCTACGTTATTTACATAACAATAGGGTTGCAATTAATATTTTCACCAGCTATCCAGACATTATTCATCACATTGGTTTATGCCAGTTACCAGTTCTGACATTTACACTCTAAACAGTAATATGAGTTGCAAACTGCAAGTTTAGTAAGGATGGACATTTTACCATGGCTGTGCATTCCAACTAAAAAGACCTTTTAAGAAGAGATGAATTCAGCTTGAAAGATTTAGTCACTGAGCAGACTTGCAGAAAAATAAATCCTTTGGGAAAAGTCCAGGCAGCCTAGCAAAGGCCAAAACTATGCAAAACTGTGTGGAATAGTGATGCATGTAGCAAAAAAAAAAAAAACACAACTCGCTAAATACTGAGGATGTGAAATTTAATTTCAAAACTGAACACTTTCCTCTAAATAAATACACAAGACTTCAGCATGGGAAAGGAGGGTAAATGAGAACCACATTTACTCTTGTCAGATGACCACTGAACCACCAGTTTCGAGAAGTACTACATACTGTACATGTTGGAAATGCTTTAAATAAATAACACAAAACACTGGCTGAAGAAAGATGGCAAATAGTGGAAGGGCTGCACTGTTTTTCAGATCAGTCATAAGGCAAGAGGTGAACTTAACATACAGCTTATTTTGAGAAGAGGCAAATTGACATTAACATTATAACAAAGCGGTAGATTGCAGGAAGCAGCCCATAAAGATGACCAAGAAAGTTTGTGTGTGTGTGTGTGTGTGTGTGTGTGTGTGTGTGTGTGTGTGTGTGTGTGTGTGTGTGTGTGTGTGTGTGTGTGTGTGTGTGTGTGTGTGTGTGTGTGTGTGTGTGTGTGTGTGTGTGTGTGCGCGTGTGTGCATATGTACACACCCATTCTGCCTGTCCTCCATTCTGCTAGCCCCCCAGCCTCTCCCTGGGACTCTATGCCTTCTATGACAAAATGACCTTCTACCCAGTGGAATGCCAGTTCCTGTTCACCTTATTGGAAGTCAGCAACGCTGAGACACAATCCAAATCAAGTCCTCACACCCATCTCTTTTCATGGGTCAAGTATACCACAAGAGCCTTGACAAAAGAACTCTCTGCTCAATAGAATGCTAGTTCCTGTCTGCCTTATTGGACATCAGCAATGCCGAGGCTCAACCCAAATCAAATCCTCATACCCATCTCTTTTCACTGGACAAAAGGACCTTCTGCCCAGTAGAATGCCAGTTCCTGTCAGCCTTGTCGAATGTCAGTGAGACTGAGGCTCAACCCAAATCAAATCCTCACACATCTCTTTTCACGGGTGAATTACACCACAAAAGCCTGTATGTTTTCCCTTCACGTAGTTAAATTTGAAATATTCTTATATTCTAATTCACTTGCGGAATACCACAGTAACTTACATTCAGTGTTAACAGTGGTTGCTTTACCATACAATGTTTTCTTAGGGATTGCATACCTGAGTTCCTCAGACATTTCTCTTCCTCACCATCTTACTTCCCTTGTAAGTCTGTACTTAATTTCTTTAACCTCAATTATATTAACTGCTTAAACTCCTCTATAGTTTGGGTCCTTCTTTCTTTCATCTATTCAGTGTAATAGCTATCTATATACATTAAGCAACCAACCTCTACTTCACTACATTTTAAGTATTATTGGATCGATTTTAACACAAGTAGACCCTTATTGTTACACCATAACCTTACTTCCCAATTCAACCTTTATGTTATGCTTTCCCCTAAACTAGGTCTTCATAGAGTAATACATTACCACAGCCTCTGCATATTAACATCCCACCATTTTTAGGCATATTTCTCAAACAAACATACAGTGCATGAACCACCTCATTGATATTTTTTCTTCTTCACTTGCAGTTTATTACAGGTCTCATACTCACAGAGTATGTGACATAACTGGGATTTTATTCTAAACCCATTTCTCCCATCATCCTTTGTGTCACTCAGAAACTGTCTCCTACCTGTTTCATGCAATTCTGCCTCTCCTTCCATTCTGATAGCACCCGCCAGCCCATCCCTGAAACTCTATGCCTCCTATGTAAGCCTTAGTTATTTTGTAGTCATTATTCTGTCCTGTACATGTTATCAGCATCATTCTGCCATTGTTGAACTGTATCCATTAGTTATCCCATCAGAATGAATGTATTTTGTGTGCTTTATCTCTGCTTGTAAGTGCTAAACCTTGATCTACCTTTACTGTTTAACTGTAGCCAATGCGTTTGCTTTGCCTTATTAACTGAGTAGTAAACTCTCTTCTGATTAATATGCTCGATCCTAGCTTCTGTGTGTGTCAGGTTCCTTTTGTTAATTGGTGTGCATAATGCAGAGTGAGCTGCCTGGTTCATTGATTGATTTAGCTTGTTTGCTTTGGTCTTCTGCCTAGGTTTTCTTCCTTTTTCTCCTCACTGTCATATTGGAGTCTTCTCTTACGGCAGAGAGAGAGCATTTTTTTATATCTATGGAGACTTTCTCACCTTAAGCGGTTATAGTATATTTTAGCTTCCGATACTTATTTTAGTTTGCATCTTTCACTTCCTCTGGTGATAACCACCGCTGCTCACACTCAGTAACGTGATGACTACGCATTGTTACCTGTGTCCCCCATATTTCTAGACTCCCGTCTCTCAATAACTTGTAACTTTCTCTAAACTAATCCCCTGATATTTATTTTCCTGATACAGTCTCCTCTAAGCTCCTCATCCCTTCCTAAACCTAAACTAAAGGTCCAGTGTCTCTATTCTTACTATTGCCAAGTTTCATTTTTTCTGTCCTTCTACTTGTCTAAAAGGTAGTTAGTTGCCATCTATGTGTCTCAGTCTAACATTGATTCTCTGTCTCTCTTCAATTTCTGATGTCCTCTGTGAAACTGTACTCTTTTTTTCTGCCTCTTGTTTCTATGCTTTTCTATCTCTCCTCAGTTTCTCTGGTCTAAATCCTCTGTTGCGAAGCTGTACTCTCCTTATTTTACATCTTGTTCTATACAGGCACGATACCTTCATGTCAGTCCCCCTGTCTTTAGGCTTCTGTTGGGTTGTCATAGTGCGTACCATCCTTTACACTGTTGTGGCTAGGACTCCTTGCTCTTCTAGTTCTTCTCATTCTCCTTTCATTTATTTGCTTTTCGAATTGCACTGCTCATTCCCCAATATCAGTGATCTTACTGTCTCTTTGGCTCTCGTTTTGTCCTACTATTCCACCCTCTCTACCAATTCTAGTCCGTCTAATCTCAATCACTCAGCTAGTTTTGGCTTTCTCTTGTTACCTCACAACTCCCTTCTCATGTACCTTTAAGCAGTTAATGCTTATAACCTCATTGTTTCTTCTAAAAGACTTGCTTATTCTCTGATAGATTTTTTGCTCGATTGATTTTCTATATCTCTGGATTATATTATACTCCTTCATGACTTATTGTTGCTTATGTAACCTTGTTTAATTGCATATTTTGCTAATATTTGTGTTCTTAGGACCATAGGACCATAGGACCATAGGATTTTACTAGGCTATTGACCCGGTGGCCATTTCAAGCCTAGCCATTTCATCCCAATGTAATACCACAGATACTCTAGTCAACACCCAGGATTGTATTTAGTAATGATTGCCCATGTCCAGGAGGATTGTGGGCACTATCCCCAGTAAAAATTTACAGTGCCCCATCCACTCGTCCAGGTTTCTTTTGAACAGTGTCATGGAGATGCTCTTCTTTACATGAACTGGCAGCCTATTCCAAAGACACAGCAATGTCTGGGAGACAAATCTGTCTCTCCAGTACATTATACAATCTGTATGCACTTCATCAATTAAATAATTTAGTTTTACACTCTCAACCACCATAAACAAACAAAATATTCCGTGTATGGCTTGGTACAAGGCTCCAGACCACCATCATTTAATACAACAAGTGCTACATAAATGTCATCACTGTTCTTATATGTCTTAGTAGATACATGCACCCTTAAAAATTATATATATCTTTGAAATCATAATCTTACTTACTAGATAAGCTGCAATCAGAAGACTAGTGTAAATCTATGACTACTTATATTCTTATGTAATTACGTTAAATGCATTTTTGCTAATATGTGTTCATGATTACTTGAACTGTTAATTAATTGTTACTGTACTAGATCTTTTCTCCCCGGGTCTCCTCTGAAAATGGGCTTCTAGCACAGCCAGACACTACCCAGTTAACAAATGTAAATAAATATAAATAAATAATTTTAGCTTGATACATACATATCTCCCGTACTTTAATATCCACTAGAGGCTGAGTTTTATGTAGATCAATAGCTCATCAACTCGCCTCTCAGTCTAGTGCTATGTATCTGCATTAGTGCTTCCTTTCTATGAACTATACTATATCCCATTCTCCAACCAAATTTCCCTTGTCCAATGTGTACTAGCTGTATTACTTTCAATTTTTTGCTCTTTAACTTGTTTTTGCCTTTCTGCCAGGTATAGGGACAGACAGCATCCTTATCCTATAAACCACTTACACTGTTATATAAATTATAATCACCTGTTCTTGATTTAGTTATTTTAATTAATGCTTTAATATCTTTGTACCTTTACTATTTCATTTATACTATACATATGTATGGATCTACTTCAGAAGCTCAAAGTTTCAAAACTTTGAACTTCAAATGGTTGAGAACATAAGATCAAAGTTCTGAAACCTAGAAAACTTAATAAAAAATGAAAACATTTTTTTTTATGTTTTTGCAGGGAGGGTAAGCCCCCCAGGATCCCCCACACAACTACTAACTAAATATACAAACTCCAAGATCACACTACAGTGAGGAAAACTGTAAATATCCCATTCTGCACTTTATAGCAATCTTCATTCAAAATGTTCAAAGTTTCAAAACTTCAATCTTATGGCCTTGGCCTTTTGAAGTTCAAAGTTTTGACACTGTAAGCTTCTGAAGGGGATCAATATATATGTATATTGTCTCAACCCTTTTACTCTTAAAGTTATTTATACAGGACAAAAGGACACTCTGCCCAGTAAAACGCCAGTTCCTGTCTGCCTTATTGGAAGTCAGCAACCCTGAGGCTCAACCTAAATCAAGTCCTTGCACCTATCTCTTTTCATGGATGAATTACACCACAAGAGCCTTGTATGTTTTGCCTTTACATAGTTAAATCTGAAATATTCTTATGTTCTGATTCACTTGCGGAATACCACAGTAACTTACATTCAGTGTTAACAGCTTTACTATGCAGTGTTTTGTTGGTGATGGCATACCTGCATTCCTCAGACATTGCTCTTTCTCACCATCTCTCTCTTCCCTTGTAACTTTGTACTTAATTTCTTTAACCTCAGTGCTATTAATTGCTTAAACTCCTCTATAGTTTGGTTTCTTCTTTCTTTCATCTATTCCGTGTAATAGCTATCTACACCCATTAAGCAACTAACCTCTGCTTTACTACTTTTTAAGTATTATTGGAGCTATTTTAATACATGTAGCCCCTTATTGTTACAACATAACCTTACCTCCCAATTTGACCTTTATAGTATGCTTCCCCTAAACTAGGTCTTCATAGAGTAATACATTACTGCAGCCTCTGCATATTAACATCCCACCATTTTTAGACATATTTCTTAAACAAACACACAGTGCATTAACTACCTCACTGACAGTTTTTTCTTCTTCACTTGCAGTTTCTTACAGGCATGGAGCTACCCACTCCATTCACTGTCATTACACTCAGGCTCAATCAGATCCCATACCCTACCACCAATTCCCACCTACCTCATTATACATTTAAATATCTTCAGTCTACCCACTGTTCCCAGGCATACCAATCATAACTTCAAAAATGATCTCTTTGCATGATCTCACCCATTCTAATTTATCTCTATTCATATTTTTCCCTCTTTAATCCCACCCACCACTACTACTGTCTCTAGACACTTGCAACACTCCAGCAGTAATTTAATGCTTCTTTGCTAACATCCCCCGTCCTTAACCGTACCTCCCCCTACTACTATCTCACCCTGTACTTAAACTCTTGCTAACCTTATTCTTCATCTCCTGTCACTTGTCTTCTCCTCTTCTATTTCCCCTTGCTAACCTTAATCTCGCCAATCATATTTTATTTCTCTCCTACTTACTCCATTAATATTTGTGTTCCCTGTTTTCTTCTATCATATTCTAGTGCACTCTATCGTCCATTTCTCTCTAACCACAATCCAATCATTTCTCTAGAGCCACTTCACACCACCTTTCCTTAATGTCTGCCTCACATGTACAAATATACTGCTTCTTTCCCATTTCTCCCTATTTTTCTTTCTATTAGAAAATTGCACAGTCCTCAAACCCATCTCCTTTCTTTCTAAACCATCTTCCAATCTAATCCGTCAAACAGTTACTCTAATATATCTCCCAGCTTAACTTCAAATAAATCTATCGCTCTTCCCAAACTGAAAATACTACCACTAAAATGTACCAGCTTCCACCATCACTATCATCTTAGCAGATCAAATAGCAACCAATTACAGACCCTTGACTCTCTCAGATTCTCAAACATACCCCTATGTGGTGATATTCACCATAATCCAGGACCCACTTCCGCTATTAAACTATCAACTTCACCTAACCCCCTCCAACTCTCACAAATCCTTAAATATTGTTACACTAAACTTCCGGAGTATTCAGAAGAAAATTACTGTCTTTCATGCCTGGATATCTCATAATCAACCTGACGTTATTGCTGCTACTGAAACTGGCTTAAACCTAACAAATATTACTCTGAATTTCTCCCTCCGGGCTTCAATGATATAATGTCAGATAGACTTCACAAAAAAGGAGGTGGTATTGCACTCCTTTTCTCAAATGCTTACAATATAACCCCTTATTTAAATTATATTCCTCAGTTCTCTAATGCCAAAATTCTCATTTCCTTTCTAAAAATAAACAAATCTAAAAGAATATGTATCAAAGTTTTATATATATATGGGCCATAATGTACCTATTCTGGAAGAGATCCTCACCTGGATCTCTAATACATTTAAAAATTAAACCATCCTGACGGGTGCTGCACCTCCTAATTTTTGCCATGATTTCATTCCTTCTGTTGTACAGTCTATTGATTTTGTGATTCCACCAGGGTGGCTTGTTTTTTGAGTTAGTTCTGTACTTCTTCCTGGTGGGTATACCTCCCTCTCTGCAGGTATTAACATGCTTATATAGAGTTTCTGTAAACAGTTCTGCATAGGCAGCAGTGTTCACAGGGTTTATTGGGGCTTGAAATTTTGCCAGGTTATCATAGGTTCATAAGTTCATAGGTAGGTATTAGGCTATCGGCCCAAGGGCCTAAGAAGCCTAGCCAACAAGGCTCCCTGTCTTACACCACCCAAGAAAGTTAATTTCCTGTGCCCCTGTCGAGCAGAGCCACAGAAGTGATCCCCGGGGTGTATTTCCTATTTCCCATCCACTCATCAAGATTTTTCTTGAAAAGTGCTAATGAGGAACTTTGCTTGACATAGATGGGTAGCGTGTTCCAGAGTATAGGAAGTCTCTGGGACAGGAATCTATCCCTCCAGCATGTCCTGTTTATTGTGGTAACAAGGTTTAGGTCCCTAGAGCATGTTGCTCGGAGGGATTGGGATTTCTTAAGGTATAGCATGTCCAACAGATCTCCTCGGAGTAGGTGGAATGCTACAGAGTAAAGCTGGAGTTTTTGAGACGGTCAGTGTAGGGCATCTGTTTGAAGCCAGTAATCCTCTTTGTGAGGTACTTCTGTGCCCTTTCAAGCTGCTACAGATGTCTTGTGAGGTACATTCCAAAAGGGGCGTTGTACTATAATTCATCTAATGAGTGCTGAACAGAGGGGAACAATGACCTCTTTTTTCCTCGATGAGAACCCTTTTGTGATGGGGTGTTCCACATAGAAGGACTATACACCTGGGTCCCAAGATCTCTTATGACACATTTGGCATTAAGTAGACTGCCGTTTATGTGGTAGTTCATGGCTACAGAGTTTTTACCAAAAGGGATGACAATGCACTTTTTGGCATTAAGCTTGAGACCATGCCTCTGACACCAGGCATCTGTCTCAGTGAGGCCTTTCTATAGGGTGTCCACATCATTTGGGGACTCGACTATGGCTCCTAATTTGCAGTCATCTGCAAACTTCATTAGCCAGAGGCCTTCTGTGTTAGCCTGTACTTCAGAGAAGTAGATGCCAAACAGGAGAGGTCCCAGGACTGAAACCTGTGGTACTCCATTTGTCACTGGTTTGAAGTCAGATTTGGAGTCTACAACTTTTACAGTGTGGGTTCTGTTAGTGAGCCAGTTGTCAACCCATCTTGTGACATAGGGATTTATACCTAGTTTAGTGAGTTTAGCCATAATTCCAGAATGGGGGATGGTATTGAAAGCCTTGGCGAGGTCAAGATAGGCTGTGTGAACCACCTTACCCTCATCTACGGCTTTGGTGAATGCCTCAAAAAAGTCACTCAGGTTCAGAAGGCATGATCTGTCTTTCATAAACCTGAAATGGGTGGGGTCCAGAGTTTAGAGGTTACCAGTGTCTTTGTTTATGAGTTCCATGATGATATGTTCCATGGCCTTGCAGACCAGGCTCGTCAGGCTAATAGGGTGATAGTTCCCAGGATCAGTGGTGGCTCCCCCTTGGTGGAGTGGGATAACTGTTGCTGTGCACCATTCAGTGGGCACAAAGCCTGACGTGAGACTATGATTGAACATGGTGCTTAGGTGGGGAGCCAGTTTGTTCTGAAGTTCATGTAAAACGCAGCCTGGGATGTTGTCCAGTCCCATGGATGCTGTGTTTTTGGTTTTAAAGAGTGCAGCTTTTACCTGCATAGATGTGATTACAGGGACTCTGCATTCTTCCTGTATAGACATGGGCCCTTTGGGGGTGAGAGGGGTGTAAAGTTAGCACTGAACCTATCTGCCAGGATATTTGCAATATCAGCTCATTCTGTAATTTTCATCCCGTTGTGCTGTAACTCAGGGCAGATCTGGGTGCTGCCATTGAAATTCTTGACATAGCTATAGAATGCTTTGTGGTTGCCCTTAGAATCAGTGATGATTTTGTTTTCATAGCTAGCTTTGGAGGATCTTATAAGGGATCTCAGCTTCTTATTGAGGCTGACCAGGCAGCTCCTCCACTCATGGGATTTTACTCTCTTTTGCAACAGTTTCTTCCTTCTATTGTAGAGTTTGTTTATGGCAGGGGACCACCAGATTGGCTTCCTTTTTTTGGAGGATAGCGTCTTGGTTCTGTTTGGGATAGCACGATCCATGCACTCCTGTAAGTGCTATAGAGTGCATTTGTGTAGGATTTAGCAGTCGTAACTGTATTGTCCATCTGCATGGGTGTCATGAAGTTCGCCACTTCTGTCTTAAGAAGCAGGAAGTTGGCTTTGGAGAAATTTTTTACTGTGGTTTTCTTAATGGTGGGTGGGGGCGGGATGCGGATATCTAGGGTGATTAGCTTATGGTCGGATCTGACCAACGAGGAGTTGATTTAAAGTGTGGAACACCGGTCACTCATGTTGGTAATGACTAGGTCTAGGATAGTAATGCCCCTGGTGGGGGTGTGGATAAGTTGATCCAGGACATTGGAATTTATGAATTCCAGAAAGCGTTGAATGAAGGAGTTGGTACATGAGTAGTTTTCCCAGTTAATGTTGGGGAAGTTGAAATCGCCCATTTTCAGGGTGTTTAGTTGAACCCTAATATTTTCCAGTATATCAAGAAAAGAGGAGTGGGAATTCTGGGGCATGGTGGGGGATATGTAGCAAGCAACAATTTGGATTGCAGTTTTGTCCAAAGTTAGTTGCACTTGGATAACCTTGGATGCATTATGCTGCACAACTAGCCTGGAGGTGTGGATATCCTTAATGAATATGGACACACCTCCGCCTTTGGTGTTCTGATCCAGGTTAGATGGCCGAAAAGTGTGGTATGAGTTATAGCCTGGTAATGCAGGGGTGCTCTCTAGAGCCTTGAACCAGGTCTCAGTCACTGCACAGATATCGATGTTCTCCATTTTAAGGAGTGCCTTGAGTGAGTGCATTTTGAGATTTAGACTTCTAGCATTGAGTAGCATTACCCTCAGTTTTTGCTTGCCTGTTCCTGTTGGGTCTATATTATAACATTGAAGTCTTACAACTTTGAATGTTATAATATTGAACCCAGTAGAGCGAACGCTGGAAATATCAAAGCTGCAGAACACTGAATACTTTCTTAGGGAAAGTATTTGGTGGGCCGTTTCTGCAGCTTCGCTATTTCCTTGACTGTGGAGCAAAAGTTATGGGCCCTGGTTAAGGTAAGTGTGCAAACGAAGGTTAGTATACGATTGGGCACAGATTAGTTGAATTAGGGTTAGGGCGTGGGTCAGGTAAGTGTGCGATTGTGTGGACATAAGGGTTAGGGTGGGGTAGGTGAGTTAGGGTTAGGGAGTGGGTAAGGTGAGTGTGTGATAGTGACGGACCTTAGTGTTAAGGTTGGGTTAAGGTAAGTGGATAGCTAGTGGTGTATGTATGGTTTAGTGTAGGGTTTTGTGAAGTGTGTATGTGTGGATTATTTATTTTGGTGTGCTTGTGTTGTGTGTATGTTTGTCGGAACAGCAAATTTTTTCCCTGGGTAAAAATTTGCTATTCTGACTGTTTGGTTTTCCTGTGTTTTGCTCTAATGGGTTCGATATTATAACATTCGAAGTTGTAAGACTTCGATGTTATAATATAGACCCGTTCCTGTTACAGTGGTGAATTTGTCATTTGAACCTTGCCTAAAAAAGGCACAACAGAGGCGGCAAGAGCCTTGGCAAGTATCCGGAATCCCAGGGGCAACAGGTGCAGGCCATCTCTGGCAAAGCATCGTGGTCTGTTGACCATGTCATCCCAGGCAGACAGATACTGGATCCCCTTATCACTCAATAGCAGGAAGTTAGCCTTAGAGTAGTACATGAATATTCCATGATTAGCTGGAGGTCCAAATTTTATTTTTACTTTAAAGGAGACTATTTTGTGGTCTGACCTTACCAGGAAAGAGATTACACTAGGGAGTGTGCAGCACTCTCCCATATTAGTGTGGACCAGATCCAGTATAGTTGCACCCCTGATTGGTGTATTGACAAGCTGGCCCAGGGAGTTTGTGTTTACAAAAAAAAGGAATCTCTGTGCCTGTACATTTGGTGTCATATCGGATGGGTTGTATGGTGGGTGTTTCCAATAACTTTAAATACATGGTATGGGTTTCCTGGGTCATAGATAGGGACCTATGGCTTGCAAGGAAGTGGTATTGGATTTTTCCTATGGTGATTTGAACATGGAGTAGCTCAAGTGCATTGTCCTGTTTGACCAGCCTTGAGGTATATTTATTTTTGATGTAAATCGAGCCACCTCCACCTTTAGTCCCTGTCTGTGTAGTAGCTGGTCTAAATTGTGGAAGACATTATAATATTACACTGTCAGTGTGCTCTCAGCAGCTTTAAACTATGTCTGCACAGATGTCAACATTGTTTAGGATGAAGAGACCTTCTAGGGAGTGGAGTTTTTTGTTTAGACTCCTAGGACTGAACAGTAACACCTTTTGATTTTCTTGGTTTTGATTTGCTGTGTCAGACGTATTTTCACTTTGGGATTACCTAAAAAAGGCACTATGTGGATGACAATGTTTTAGCTATTATTCAAAAGCCTAGAAGGGAGAGGTGCAGACCATCCCTGACAAAGATTTGTTGCCTGTTGACAATCTCCTAACATGTTGACAAATATTGCATCCCCTTAGAATGACACCAAAAACTAAGCCAATTATTAGAGTCAGTCATCTTTTGTTCGTATTGTGGCATTATCCTTGAAGAAGGTAAAATGCTGCTCAGTGCTAGGTACGCACCTTCCTGGGACATGCATTCTGACAGCTCCATGATGTCTCTCTTCAGATAGTCTAGGGAGGTATGTCTCAGGTCATTTACCCCCACATGCACTATGACTGAGTCATACTGGTACTTCTAGTTCCATGACTTGAGTGTGTGCATAATGTGGCAGATCTTATCCCCTGATAAGCAACTGACTGTGACTTTCTCCTTAGTCAGCCTGGTAAGTGGGACATCAGTGTGTCTCTTGATGGAATCTCCAATGACCAGAATGTTGGATTGTGTAGTGGCTTGCCTTATGGGCTTAGAAGTAGAGGCTCCATGAGATGTGGCTCTATGTGTTGATGTGGGTGTTGTTTTGAAAGAGTGCATTTGGGGCTACTGAGGGTATTTGTTATGTGTACTTCATCTAGGAGGTCTTTGGGGTTTAGGAAGGTTACAGCTAAGTGCCTCAGCATATGTGGGCCTATATGTCTGCTTTGAATTGTGTGTGATGGGTGCACGGTGTGTACTACTGACAACCTTATTGATATTAGGAGTACTTTTATGTGAGAGCTTTGCCTCCAGTGAAATTGTGTGAATACATCTCTCACATACCCTATCAGTTTATTTGAGAATTTTTTACTCTTATTCTACTTTTATTTGAGAATTAACTGGTTATTAGTAAACATGAAGCATGAGGCAATTTCTACATTGCCTCAGGACACCCATAGCCACCAAACTGGTAACAGATAGTTTGAAAGTTCATATGTAGTTCATATGTTATATGGTAGTAGGCCCTTTTTTTAGTGATTAGATAGTTGGAGTGAGAATATAAAGCTATGTCAGGAGTATCCAGTTTGCAGCTCTGGGGACAGTGCTTGTTGCTGCAGCCTAGTTGTCCTGTGTGCAACTAGGTATTGTGCTTTTACTGGATAAATGTCACTCAAGATGTCTGTGTCTATGCAGGGCACTGCCAAACACTTGAGGGGAAACTAATAACTAGACCCTGAAAATGTAAGAATGAAGTATTTAGGCAGATATTCTGAAGTTAGAAACAAATCAAGCAGCACTTACTGAAAACAAGGATGATGAAAAGAGAGGAATCACTGGAATGGCTACTGCCTGGCTACTACTAGTGCTGGTCTTACCACAGCTTCACTCTGCTGAGATACAATGCTCCTTTGCTTCTTCTGTCACCAGAAGCAAAACATTAGCACCAAT
Organism: Protopterus annectens; assembly: GCF_019279795.1. Classification (NCBI taxonomy): domain Eukaryota; kingdom Metazoa; phylum Chordata; order Ceratodontiformes; family Protopteridae; genus Protopterus; species Protopterus annectens. The sequence continues at coordinate 876,474,005 of NC_056741.1, forward strand.
CCCAAGATGGAAAGCAGGTCATGGACTGTTTGGTGATCCATAGTGTTGTCTGAGATGATGCAAGGGTCTGTAGGCTTGTTGTAGCCTTTTCCTGGTAGATGCCTTGAATAGCAACCAGACCAATCAGGAACATCAAGCACAGGCAGTCACTGCCCAACCAGAAACAGTGAGGAATCAAAATGCACTCTGTCCTTTCTCTCACCAGGAGCAAAATATAAGCATAAATTCCAAGCTGGCATCTATGAAGCAGTTATTAGGCTTTCCGGTGATCAGCAGTCTCCAGGAAATAATGCCCCTGTGCTTCTTTTCTCACCAGGAAAAAAACAGAAGCACTAATTCCAAGATGACTACTGAGTGGCAGAATGTTGGCTGTCCAGTAATTGGTGGGCTTGCAACAGATGTTGCAGATTTTAAAGGTAAGGTGAAAAAAGTGGGTTAATATCCTAAGCACTGCAGTGTGCACCAAGATGTTAGATATGAAAGGGGGTGGGTAACCTAAGCTTTAGCTCTCTAAGTGGAGAGCCACTAATTTAAAACAGCAAGATATTTTGAAAAGGGGTGGACACTTCTGGTTCTATGGAATACAGTAGGATGGCCAATAAATTTAAATAGTTGAAGGGGAGTGATTTCACAAAAATGATAATTTTGTGCTTACTCACAACAGCCAATAAAAGGTGAGATGGAATGAGATATGTGGTCAAATTAACACAATGGTAGGCAACTAGAAAGATAGCTGAGTTTAAGAAAACAACAGCAACAGGGTGGGAGGGTGGGAAAAATGTCTGTGTGACTCATAAGAGGCACAGCTGTGGTTTCTTTCCTAGTTTCAATATGAAATTAAAAGCAGAATACAAGTAAAGCACAGTGTAAAGAAAACAAATCACAATATACAAAACAGAAGAAGGCAATAAAGTAATACAAAATACTAGAAAGCAAAAGGAAACTAACCTTTTCCTCACAACAAGTTATGGCAGAGTCTAGGTGAGCTTTTCCAGTAAACCTAGGAACTCTAAACAGCCTCACATCTCCTCGATTAAAAAGAATCAAAACCAATCATGCCCCATGGCTAACTATGCCAACAAAAAAACTAATGCTAATGAGGAACAAAGCTTGGAAACAATGGCTAAAAAATAACCTCCCCCCCTCAAACTTGTTGAAATGTAAGCAGCTCTGCAACCAGGCAAAAAAAAAAAAAAAAAAAAAACAAGTGACCAATGACAAAAAAGAGTACTGTCTAAAACTTCAAAGAATTTTAAGTAGAACCCTAGAAAATTCTGGACATCTATTACTTCACTCCTAAGCCCTGGAACAAGAAATAATCCATGTCCATATCCTGATAAGACTCAATCACAAATAGTCAGTCTCTTCAACTCTCACTTTATCAATAGTATATCTAACCTCACTGCTAACTTTCCTCCGCCCCATTGCACCCTAATATCAAATAGTTCTAATCATAACAGACCAGTAGGACAATCTTCTTCCATTCATCCTCCTTCTGCTACATCCTCCCCCAATGCATGTCATGCATCTCCCTTTCCTTACCCACCTTCAGCCTTAAGCCTGTCCCAACTTCTTCTTCTTCTTCTTTCGACTTTTCCTGGTTAGGGGTCGCCACAGCGGATCATCCATCCGCTCATGATTGGCAGTGGAGTTTTACGGTGTTGAGGTGCCAGCCCGGTGCCCAGCCTTCCACAGAAGGCACACACACAGACACACACACACACACACACACACACACACACACACACACACACACACACACACACACACACACACGGTCAATTTAGAGTGTCCAATCCATCTACTGCATGTCTTTGGGATGTGGGAGGAAACTGGAGCACCTGGAGGAAACCCACACGACCACAGGGAGGACATGCAGACTCTGCACAGAAGGCACCCCAGCCGAGAATCGAACCAGAGAATCTCTTGCTGTGGGGCGGCAACACTAACAGCTGCACCACTGTGGCCGCCCTAAGCCTGTCCCAACTAATACCATAAAAAGATTACTTCTCAAATTGAAACCCTGCTCCACCGCAGCTGACAACCTACCCACAGAATATCTAAAGCTAGCAGCTGAAGTCATTGCTTACCCTATTAGTATACTCACAAACAGAGCCATCCTCAAATCCTATGACCCAAAACTCTGAAAAAAGTAATTTATTCTGCCTCTCCACAAAGGTGGCAAATCTACAGATATTTCCAACTACTGCCCTATAGCCATCCTGTTTGCTTTCTCTAAGCTCCTTGAAAGATGTGTTCATATACAACTTCTAAACTTTCTTCTTAACAACCAACTTCTATCACCAATGCAGCACAGTTTTAGACCAGCTCATAGTACTATGACTGACTTGATAACCTTCATGGATACTGTCAATAAAGCTTGAAACTCAGGCAAAATTGTCTCCTCCCTATATCTCAACTTATCAAAAGCTTTTGATACAGTCTCTCATCCCCTACTTCTAAATCAGCTTTCTAAAACTGGAGTCTCCTCTCCCTCTCTTAATTGGTTGTCAAGTTACCTATCAGACAGACAACAGGCAGTCAAATGGCAGAACTCTTTCTCCACTTATCCTCCTAAATGTACTGGTGTTCTCCAAGGCTCTATACTAGGTCCCCTCCTATTTAACATCTTTATTAATAATCATCAGATTTCCTCCAGCCAGGACTCTCTCATAGAATATGCAGATGACTCTGTTAGTATCTGTTTCTCAGATACTGTAGCTCAGTATGTATATACACTTTTAAAAAGCTTTCTTGGGGCTTGCACAAGTGTATAAATACTGAGCATGTGCGAGTCTGACTGCCATTTTGTAGTAAGCTGTTAAGATATAAGCATTGTATGTCTGTGTAGTCTGTCAAGTCAATCAGTTTGTTTATATTTTGCACTGCTGCTATCCATCCTGATGTGTTTCTGTGTAATAAAGCATATAAATGAATTACCATGCCTGTTCATCTTCAATGGTAAAACAAGACGAGTGACAGATACCATGTCCCATCTACAACAAATCACTCAACTGGCCTTTACCTCCATTGAGACCTGGCTTGGTAACAATCAACTAATACTTAATCCACACAAAACTAAGCTACTCAATTTATCCCCCCCTCCCCCCAAAAAAACCTCTTGTAAATAAAGCCCACTTCACCATATAATCACAACGTAATAACTGAAGCTGTTACTTACACTAAACTATTGGGAGTAATAACAGATGAATATCTAAAATATGACCTGCACATACAACATAATATTAACAAAACACATCAGAAACTTGGCATTCTCTAGCAGCACAAACACTTTCCTAACTCTTCTACAAAACAAACCCTTGTTACCACTTATTTATTCCCTTCTCTTGTCTATGGTATCCCACTACGTACTAACTTACAAACTTCTCTAAAAATTAAGCTTGAAACATGCTATAACAAAATGTCCAAGTTTGCTACAAATGCTAAATATTCTACCCACCACTGTATAGCTCTACATTCCCTAAACTGGATTAAGCTATCACACTACCTCATCTACCTCCAACTGACAACTGTGCATAAAATAATCCACAGACCTTTGGCCTGCCCTACCCTTAGTTCATTATTTAGCAACTATAGTCCCAAAAGACCTCTCAGATCTGAAAATAAACAACTTCTGGTATTGCATAAGCCTAACATACCTGCCGGTCAACTTCTAACCTCCTGTACTGTGGCCAGAGCCTAGAATGTACTCCCATTAACAGCGCAAACCAAATACTAGCTTCTTTCAAAACCTCTTTAAGAGAATCCCTCTCTTTGTCCTGGAACTGCTCCTGCACCAAGCCCCCTCCCTTTAAATGCTGACTCCCTCTACTTCCTGAACATATTGCATTACCCATTCATTTGTCATTTGTCCATGTACTTACTACAAAAGAAACACGTTACTTAGTCCACCATACTGTCTTCTTTATAACTTCTATCTATCCCAAATTAACATCATCTGAAAAAAGTATCTTTAGATAACCTAATTGTTCTTTTGGTAGCAGTTTTATATAATGTCAGCCTTTTTTAGTTATGTTTCTTGTCTCACTTTCTAAATTAAGTTTCGTATTTCTTGTAACTAATTGATAAAATTAAGTTTTGTATTACTTGTAATTAATTGATAAATGCTTGTCTATGTTTATTGTGGATCTTTTCTCCCCAGGCCATCGCTGAAAATGGGCTCTTTTGGCCCAGTGGACTACCCCAGTAAACAAATGCCAATAAATAAATAAATACATGTGCATACACACATAGATATTTATATATATATATATATATATATATATATATATATATATATATATATATATATATATATATATGTGTGTGTGTGTGTGTGTGTGTGTGTGTGTGTGTATTGGTGTGTATGTGAGGAATACCAGAAAGTGACTGTGGATGGCAGCATCCAAATGGGGGATGTTGGGATGACAGTAATGCATGCTGTTATATCATGCAGCTGAAATGATGAGTTGTATGGTGCAGTATATTAAAGTAATGGAAAGTAAAGGCAGTTTTAATGTTGCAAGTAAATCTGTGAATTTTGACGCATATGGTAGAAAACCCCTGCACACACAAGCAACCCTCGAGTCCTCTATTTAATTATTCTAAATCTGAGGACAGCTGGCTCCCAAAATAAAAAAAAGATCCCTATGCTGAGGGGTGAAAGGGGACTTGCCTTCTTGCAAAAATAATGGTTTGTCTTACAATTATGGTAGGAAGTTAAAATGCATTTGTGGTCACTGTTTTGAATCTGTAATGTTCTCATTCTCAGTTTTTGGGGAGATGCTTTATGATTCAAAGTTGTGATAACCGAACAATTGCATCCAATGGGAAGCATTACAAGTGACTAAGAATGAGATTATAGATGTTCAGAAAGTTTGGGTATCAGGATGAAAATGTCATGTGTCATTATGTCAGACATCAAAATGATTTCTAAGGTACAATGAGTTTCAATGTAGTAAGTAATGCTATGAATGTTATTTTTCAGTGTGACAAGCTTCCCTGCAAACCACAGAGCATCCCTCAGTTATCCTAAGTCAAAAGTCCGCTAGCATCAGCAGTAAGTACAACACTGTAGTCAGTTTATTTAGAGTTGAACAGTTTGCTCCAAAATTGCATGACTTCAGAATGAGGAGAATTAAGAAGGGGAAGGAGGTAGCAACCCCCATGCTGAGAGGAGCACAGTGACTTTATCTCCTGAAACAAAATATTGCTTTATCTTAAAATTATGCTAAAATGTTGAAATTAATTTGTGACCTCTAGTTTCAAGTTGTGACAGTTTTATACTCGAACATTGATAGTGATATTTTACAATTCAATGCATTGACAACTGTAGAGTACCGATGCATGCATATTCATGCTTGCACAGTATTGTGGGGCATTTAGCATTTTGTGAATGCAAAGCTTCATATCTAAATTAGTTAAACTGGCAAAATCTGCTTCATATGTTAAACTATAGAGCAAAATTGTTTTCCAGTTTGAAATCCTGGCAAAAAGAGTCTGGGGTTGATTAGGAGGTCAAAGCACTGTAAATATATAAACATTCCTAGGTCCATCTGGGAATGTTCAATACAGCCAAAGGACAGGGGTGAATGGGATTGGATACTTCTGCATAAGAATTAAGAAAATTCCTGTGCTGGAGTACCTTGTTGTAATTATATCATTTTAATTGTAACATAAATGGCATAATTGTGATGAGGTTAATATGAAACATCAAAGCAGACCAACTTGTACACAATTTCCTTTGTATTACATAGTTTTTCTTCAATCTGAGGAAGCATGCGATATTTTGCAACACTGATGGTGCACCTTTGCAAAGATACAGACGAATCATAATTTCTGAGAATTTTTGGAAAGACATCTCTGCTCATCGTACACTGACATTCCTACAGACAGAAACAATGCAGAGCTTCTCCTGATCAGAACCTGCGTGGCCATCAGTGTCAGCATGATTAATAGTTCAGACATGTGCCATAATCCTTAACACCTAGCACTGCAGGGTGATACAATATCACAGATGTTTCATTTGGTCTTTGTATAGCCATCTTTAATATGCAATTTCTGTTTCCATTTTAGGTAGCTCTCACTTATTCTATCTCTTAGACACACACACACACACACACACACACACACACACACACACACACACACACATTTCAGGCTCAGAGACTTAAAACAATTTTCTTGTTAAAACTAGAGACTAAGTTATTATTCACAGCCTGGGCTCCATGTGTTAATTAGCTTTAAACCACTCTATAGCAGATCCCCACAGCGGGCACAATTTAACCAATTAATTTCTGTTTTTGATGGGCTTTCCTCTCCAACTGTATGCATTATTCATTATGTATCATGCTATACATTAGACATCTAAATTAACCTTTGACTCAGCAGTGATGAATTCACATTCTGTTTCATAACTGGGCTATTTCAAGATGTATTAAAGTCTCATATTAAGCCAGCTCCTCTGAAAAGACTGTTTCCTAAATGCAACAATGTGCAGCCTCATTAGCATCTTCTTAAAAAGGCAGACATCAATGGTGAAAGCTCACTGAAAGCATTGTTACATCAGATATTGTACATTCTCACCATTAACATATTTATTTCAGGCACTCTACATTAGAAGTGGTATGTTATTTACATGTGGATCGTGGTTCTAACTAGACATATTCTACATTTACATAAGATGCTACACAAGCCATTTCATCTTGTACTACTATGCATCTATTACAACTAATTACTCGCTTTGGTCATTTCACTTTTTCTACCTTTAAATGGCTTGCCCATGGAATTCTGTCTGGCTCCATTAGTAGCAGCAGATACCCCCTTTCCCCCTTTTCCAGCTACATTTTTTACAGTGTGAATCCTTCAGAGTGTCTTAGCCTGCCTAAGACAGAGTATTATCAGGCACTGCTATTCCCTGGTTAGTTATACACTATGTTACATTTGCCTGATGCAGAATGAGACAATAAACATGCCTAGTCTTCTCATTAATTGGATGTAACTATATTACCCCCTTAATCCTTACTTACCCTCTACCCACTCTCCACCTATTCATTGCCATGTTGAATGCCTCCATGGGTAACCTCTTTACTGCTTATTCTAGTAACCTATTCCATGAGCCCACAACCCTCTCTGTGTAGAAGTATTTTGAGAGATTGTGACAGTGGTTAGTCCTAACAATCTGTATACACACACACTATTTTCTGACCATATGGCACAGGATGTCCCCTTCAAATTTCCCTGACATGATTGTATGTACTGATATCATGTATATCCTTCTCTTTTTCTCTCTGCTGATACAATGTCTAGTTCCTCTAGACTCTTGTCATATCCTTTTCCTCCAACCCAAACCCTGTTCTACAGGCATTTTCCTCCGGCTTTATTTTGACAGCCTAAATTCCCTCTCCTTATATGGCCTTTGACCATACGTGGTATTAAGGATTTGGCTTTACCAGAGCCCAGTGCAGTGGAAGCAGTACATCTTCATTCTCTTTGCTGTTGCTGAAATTCTCATCTGACTCTGCTTCAGGTGATTAACCCTCTCAGAGCCTTTTCTTGGCCTGCTGCCATCAGTTCTACTCATCAAAGTTCATAGTTCACATGAGTGCTGCTGTAATCTAAGGGCAGCGCCTTGCATTTGTCTGCATGGAACCTTAACTGCTACCATTCTTCGTACTTGGCCAGTCTTTCCAAATCATTTTAGACCTCTTTTCATCTTTCACTGCTAAACCTAACTTTACTTCATTGGTGAAGATCTTGATGATGTTCTTTGATCCTCAGATATGCTAAAATCAAATGCAGAGAAGAGAGCTGGACCCAGAGCATACTCCAGTATTACTCCACTAGTCAGTTTTCTTTTTTCCTGTCACCAGCATTGTGTTGTACCCTTCGTCCAGGTAGGTGTCCAGTTACTCATCCTTAATCCTTTTAGTCTCTCCAGTTTACCATCTACTTACTTGTGTGGGCGGAGTTAAAGGCCTTGGTAAAGACCAGGCAGACCACATGTACTGGTAACTCATTAAGTTCACCTATGACTTAGGATCAGGTCAGAATCTTATGACTAGGCCATAAATCCATGCTTGGTGTTGTCCTGAGGATTGCTGCCTCTGGGAAAGCATCCAACCTTCTCCTTGGAATTCTCATTGACTTAGTTAAGCTAACAGGCCTGTAGTAAAATACTCTACAATTATATCATTAAAATGTATGTTTTATTAAATAATAATATGAGTGCATAGCTCCTTGTTTAAATAGTCATCTACTAAACAAAAACAGCATACTGAACTTGCAAGTATTCTTAAATAGCAATATATAACAAATCAAGCAATCAACAAATTAACATTCAAACTCATTTGTTCCATTTAATCTCAATAATTATATCAGATGACAAAATGTCTGAATTTTTTTAAAATACAAAGATTCATTTATTAAAAGTACTTCCTTACTCAGAAACATGTAAGTCAGTACTGAAATTTCAAATTAGGCCAACAAAAAGTTAATTTATTCCATATTTTTCTAACATTATTATTAACAGATTATGTCCATCATCTCCATGACCATCTCGTTAACAGCTTCTTTTCTATATCTCACTAAATGAATGCACTTGCTCAAATGCCTTACTGAGAAAAAGGTCTCATCAGTAGCTTACTCTGAGACATGCATACAACAGCTGACATGGCATTTTCCCCTGTCAAAGCAATGGAGGAAAAGCACTAATGCAACACAGTTTTAAGACAAGGTGCCCAGATTTCCACTGAACAGTTGTACAATATCAATACAACTCTATGAAGTAGGTGGAAGCTGAATATGGGTATGCACCCACATCACTTAGAACAAGAATGCAATGGAAAGTATTACTGGTAATACTCTGAGACAACCATAAGGATCTGCAGTACAATCACAGACAGTGAGAAGGAAGACCTGCACAGTCAGCACAATCACACCCGGTGAGAAGGAAGACCTGCACAGTCAGTACAATTACACCCGGTGAGAAGGAAGACCTGCATAGTCAGCACAATCATACCTGCTGAGAAGGAAGACCTGCATAGTCAGCACAGTCACAGACAGTGAGAAGGAAGACCTGAACAGTCAGCACAATCACACACTGTGAGAAGGAAGACATGCACAGTCAGCACAATCACTGACAGTGAGAAGGAAAACCTGAACAGTCGGCATAATCACAAACAGTGAGAGGGAAGACCTGCAGAGTCAGCACAATCACAGACAGTGAGAGGGAAGAGCTGCACAGCTCCACTGCTCATCACCATTGTGTTGATGTCACAGGTGCTAAGGAGGACAAGGAACTACAGAAAGGAAGCCAGCACCAACATTGCACCCACCTCCCAGGCTTCACAAGCTGCCACTTTTGGGACATCAGTGGAAAGTAACCACAACTTATTCCGACCAAAATTTGAAGCAGCAGCTGAGATGCTTCAGTTGGAAAGCAACATCAGACATAATAAAAAAAAAACAAAGTTAATGCTGTCACAGATGGCACATGAACATTTCACCCTTGAGAGCAGGAGCCCTCATTGTGAGGACAGTTAATAAGTGCAATGAATTGACAGTATTGTCCACAACAAACTACAGCCTGCATGATCTGCAGGCCTGTATGGTATATGCCACAGATGTATCATTCCTCACCAGGTCTTTGGTATATCAGCAGCTATATCGATGATGCTGTTGGGCAGTAGATCTTCATGACAGCAAAATAGTTATAGGGCATGGTGACAAGACATGAAATCTTGAGTTCCAAATGCCTAGAAAAAAGCTGTAAGTCCTGTACAAAAAGAAGAGGAAATTTTGAAACTCACAGTGATTAAAACACATCCTATTAATATTTGTAATGGGTGCAATATATGTAATTTTTTTGTCAACTATGAGAATCAGTGTCATTTTCTGTCAACTACTGATCTAGTCAACTAGCATTTGAGAATGGATTGTGTATGTTGGGCTGTTTCCCCTTTCCTGGCAGCTGTTTATCCATGGGATTAGTGTATATAGGTGGATGTGTGGGCAAAGTTCTATTGATTCAGGGGTGAGTGAGGGAGTTAAGCTGCCTTCATGTAAATCCAGCTTTTGTATGTTGTCTTCTTGTTTCATATTTGTTTTTGTACAGGGGAAAATTCAAGGCTGTATTCCTTGCACTTGCAATCATGCTTAGTTTGAAGTATGGGTAGCTAGATTTATGCACAGTTAATGATTTTCTTTTGACTATGTGAAGGTAAATATATTAGTTTTCAAGGTTTGCTAATACAATAATACATATTGTGACATCCCTCCTATTAGCTAGGGATCAAGAAGCCTCAATCTTCACCACTGACACCAGTGGGGAATGTTCAGAGAAAAATGGACACACACACACACACACACACACACACACACACACACACACACACACACACACACACACACACACACACACACACACAGTATTTTCAGATGCAGCTCTCTGCATCAAGCACAATTTCCCTTAAGAGCACACAGGAAATGTACATTCCAGTCCTGGGGCTAGACTTCCTCTCCAGGTCACAAACCAGACTCCACACTGACCAACTCAGAGTTGAGTCCTCAGCTGGATGTTCCAAGTCAAGTCCTCCACCACCCTGTATGAAATCACTGCTCTGTGTCCCTGTTCCAAGTAGCGGACACACACACACTATTTGAGATTTGATTTTCACACACACACACACACACACACACACACACACACACACACACACACACACACACACACACACCTGGGAAAGGCTGGCACAGCTTACATTCTTTGCCACCTCCACCCAGACTATAAGAGGTTCACTGCCACAAACTAACTGCTTTAAGGCTCTTACCAGGGTACCCAATTACTCTTAGTAAAATTAATACTTATACAAATTGGCAGTGTTTCCAAGCAGCAAAACTTTCAAGAACATGAAGCTACAGTGCCACTAAATAAATGCAAGTGCTCTCAAAGTTTAAAATATTTTCTAAAAGACCAGCCACAATGAAAGGTTTATATATATTTAATAAAAATAAATAAGACAATACTGAATATCTATTCACAATAAATATTAGAGTTTTAATTCACACAAAATAAAAGGAAAACAACACAGATGGACAGATTCAGATACAGAAAAAACATTATTTAACCAGTCTCACTATATTTTCCTAAATGACTGAAGAATTACTGTTTCCTACTTACTTGCTAGAGCAAGGCAAGAAGAAATGGATGAGTGTCTTTGTTGTCAGTTCAAATAACAGAGTGCTGAGTGCCACTATCACATCTCTCACTAGTATCTAAATACAATTTCAGCGTTGGCTACAGTATGACATCACATCTGGCCACCTGACTCTGTGGTTCCCACACTACCCCCTCACTAGATACTGAGCCAGGATTTGGCACAGATGTGTCACAATGCACATAAAGAACTTTAGCTAAAGGCATAATACAGTAACTGGAAACTAAAAAACAATTTCTACACTTCTACCCTTTCTGCAAAAAAGGCTTTTCATAGACATTGAATATCTGGCAGCATTCAGACCTGTGAGATAGAATCTTTATGGCCTAAGCCAGGTCATTTAATTTCAGGCTATTTTTCTTAAGGTTAGGTGGGCTGAGCTTAACCCCTTAGCTTCCAGGATCTTCTGTTAAAATATATACATTTCAGGAGTTACAACAATACAGCCTGACATACATGTATATTTCTTTTCTGTTCAGCAGGACCCACTGCTGATACATTTTTAACACAAGCAGCTTTACAAATACATTTTTAATACAAGCATCTGTACAAATCAGTTTGATAATCAAATGACACATAATTCTTTACAAAACTCCAGCTATGTATGCTGGCATATGTTACACATGCATTGCTCTATTCCCCCTAGCACAGCTGGCACTATCTCACATTATCACACATGTAGCTATATCTATGTCTCTACACAGACACGCACATGTGCACACACATACACACACACACACACACACACACACACACACACACACACACACACACACACACACACACACACACACACACACACACACACACACACATACACACACACATGCACACACACACTCTTTTCAAGATCAATGTTCCCCTGACAATGTACCACATGCTTGAGTTTAGTATAGGCTCCACCACATTGACAATGGTAGTTTCACTTTCACAGGAACTGCAGTTATAGTCCTTGGAATTTCAACAGGTGGCATCCATGTATGACACTGTTTTTATAACACCTGTGGAAGTACCTGAGGTTAAGGGAATATTGTTGACATGAGGGTTCATTATGTTTCTTTTCAAAGAGGGGGCTGTAAAATTTGTAAGTGGTGAGCTTTCTTGGGGGGGATGTGATAACTGAACAACCATCAATAGTGCAAATCCAAGCTCTTTGAGTCAATAACGGTGAACACTGTTTTCATTAATCATTAACATTGTCCGTTAACCCACTGTTGTGTGACTGTGGACTCAGTATACTTAACTCATTCCCCTCCAGTAACGTTCTTTCGAGTGTGTACTTTTAACTCCCAGTGGGTGTGGCTTGAGCCTTTAAAAAATTAAGTTATTAGATTACAGTTCAAACAAATATTCATATCTCTGGAACCCTACATGTTATTAGAAAACTGTAAATAGCAAACTATTCAGGATAAATTAATCTCTACATTAGTGGTAGTCATTCAGTTTGATACATTAAACTGTATATTATAAGTCAAAATAAAGGCAGTGAATATTCATTTTGTAATGTTGTATAAACAGCTTGTGATATCTCATGAACCATTCAAGCAAAACACATACTGCAAGCAGGATTTTCTTCATACAGTTGCGAGCTTTTATATGAGGCTATGCAATTCTATCTGTGTTGCCTGAATGTTGAGATATTTAGAGAAATATGAACATTATAATACAAATAAACAGTATACAAATAATATTCAATATCTCTTTAGCTGCATTAGACAGAGGACAAATATCAATACAATTGTTTTGCCATTATGTATGCTTTAAGATGAAATGTCCTGATACTTTGATTGTAGCATGGCTTTGGAATTATTAAAACAAATATCAGCAAGCAATATTTGACGCCTAGAGGCATCAGCAGGAGGTAACTGCAGAAACGCCTAGAGGTAAACTTGGCTGTAATGAGTTAAGTTAGGGGGTCCTGTATATTTTGAGTGAAGGGAAAGGGCTTGTTCTACTGGAAAAAATAAATGCTATTTTTGTGATCAGTGTTAGTCGCATTCATTCAGAGATTCTGCTTTGATTCACTGGGGCTTGTACAACTGTCCATTAATGAATCAAAAAGAATATGCATGGGGTTGGCTTCAGGCTTCAGCTCTCACAAGCCATATCACAACAGTTACAGAAAAGGCTTATGAACCAGCACAGATGGTGCCTTACCTTCCTGCCCAGTGCTGAAATCACATCAATATTGTTAACATTCAAGTCTACTATACTAGAGAATAATGTGACACTGCTCAAGTAGTCTGAACAATATTGTGTCATGTGATTTCCAAAGAGGTATGGAAAGAAATATCTAAACAAAACACTTACCCTGTACTGACAGTTTCTATAGAATAGCTTTAACAACAAGATCTCTCATGGAGAAACAGTACTTTGATAAGGCACAGGTTACTATGGCCTTGGTAAAGACAGTTTAGATGTGTCACAGGCCAGTCTTTTTTAAACATCTTTATTAAATCATCACATTTAAAAAAAAATAACGAGTCCAAATGCATTTGTATAAAAGAAAACAAACCACAGTGACTTCCAAATTATTTTTATGCAGAATACATATATTTTTTCTTTTTTAACAATTTTCATTCACTGCATCATTACATATATTGCTCATTTGTTGCCTTCAGTTTTCATTCAGTGCAATATTAGATAAATTGCTCATTTCCTGCCTTTCTTTAAACTTCACTCCTCCTCCTTCTAAATGTTATTCATCATGTATGGTTTCCGTGCATTCTGTTTATGTTTGTAAATTTCTCCTTTCTTTTTCTAAAAGGATACCTGATTTACAGGGATACTTTAGAGCTATACAGTTAATGTTCATATACATTACAAAAGCAGGAGGTTATAAATCAAGGTGGAAAGGGGTGACCAGGAAATGGAGGAAGGATTCAAGAAATAAGTAGACTGTGGGATTTTGGATGCAGACCTTAAAGTAGAATA
>NC_056741.1:876493154-876560833 GCF_019279795.1 Protopterus annectens
TTTCACCTCTATTCACCCATTTTCTGGAAAAAAAAAATGTATTTACAGCAATCTTACAAATGTTAGTTTTTACAAAGATGTTCTGATGATTTACAATTGTTAGTTTTTATAACCATGTGCACATGATCTGCTACCTCTGTGCAACTTATCCTCTGTATAACTTGTTCTCTAATCAAGTATGTAAGTATGTAACGTATGTTCCTCTATTTTACGATTATACTTTGCTAAGTTTTACTATATAATATTACTTTTGCTTATTTTTACTATGTATTACGGAGCTTTTCTCCCCAGGCCTCCACTGAAAATGGGCTCCTTGAGCCCAGTGGACCTCCTCGGTCATCAAACTGGAAATAAATAAATAAAAAAACAAGTTAAATAATTTCATTTTTTATTTATCCTTTGGTGACCAGGTTAGTCCCACTGGGGTTGTATCTTCTTTTCAGGGGAGACCTGAGGTGGTATTTATACTACTAGGGGAAATTTGACCAGGGCTTTGGGGAACTTCTCCTACTCTTGGTTTGTGTGTGAGTAGAAACCTGTTCATCGAGACCACTTCCTGCTTCTGTTCCAGGTACAGTGGTTACCCAGAGAAGCAGGGAGAAAATAGATGGAGATGTGTTTGATTTGTGAAGGCTTAAAATTAAATGTAGAGAAAATGTCTGAGTCTTCAAATCTTGATAAAGAAATTGGAAGAGAAGGGTAGGTGGTCATGCCTTTTACAGAGGTACTAGGAAGTGAAATGGGAGCAAAGGCATTCATGCCTTTACAGGAGGAAGGAGGGAGCAGATTGATGCAAACAAAGAAGGGAAGGATGTCAAGCCTTTATTGAATGTGCCCAGATTCATGGAGGGGAATGCAATCAAGCCTTCCATGGATTTGGGTGATGTTTTTCAGTAAGATTTATTTAGGGAAGAAGAAGAGACAACACATGAATGTACTGTCACAACCCTCTAGTTGGGAGGGTTGTGGGATGAGTTACTTATCGATTTAGTGAGTGCTAGTGATCCAGAAAGTAGCAGGGACATATCACTGGGAGATATTATGGACAGGATACAGAAGAAGGAATCAGAAATTATAAAGGAAAATCTAGCATCACAGAGTAAATCATACACAGAAATGGATAAGGTAAGAAGAGAAAAAGGAAAAGAAGAAAAGTAGGAGGTGACAGCAAAATAGAAGAAAAATTTCACTGTGTGGATCTCCAGTATAGAAGAAAGAGAAATTGATAGATAAAAGGTGTGAGGTGGAACAATACTACCTTGGGAACAAAAGCACCTGAGGTAAGAGCTTTTATTCATATAAACAAAAAGACTTTCTGTGACATTATTTTTGAGACCGGACTCATGATGGAAAAATTCTAGGGGGAATATGAAAAAAAGAAAAATTGTGCTCCTTGGAGCGTTTATGCATTTAAAGCATTTTACAGAGAAAGAAAAAAACACACACACATGTATGTATGTGTATATATATATATATATATATATATATATATATATATATATATATATATATATATATATATATATATATATATATATATATATATGTTGCAAAAGAGACTTTAAAAAGACATTTAAGTAAAACATGTTTTGGACATTTGAAAAGTACATGGTAATTGAGATTTATGGACTGAGGGATGGGATTGTATTGTGGTTTTGAAGATGGAAAATGAAAATGTTGTTCGCAATCCTAGTGTTATAACTATTGAAGGGGAAAAGGGTATGGTTGAATACTGAGGGCAACCAAAGATTTGTTTTTTATGTGGATAAACAGACCATTTGATTAGTAATTGTAACAAAAGAAAATGTTATATTTGTACGGAACCAGGACATGATTCAAAGAAATGTGAGTTGAAATGTTACAAATGAAATAAGAGGGGATTTATGGATGGATTGTGGAGAAAGTAAAACAAAAATAGAGAAATAAGTACACAATACACTAAAAGAACAGGAACAAATAAATGAGCAAGAAGAAATTAATTGGCGCAGAAAAAATAGAGAGAGAGAGAAGGGAGTGTATTAGAAAAATGGAAAGAAGAAGGATCAGAAATAAGCGATGATGAAGATATAAGCTGGAGCATTGTGAAAGAAAAGAAAAATCAATTGACAAAAGGGTCAGAGAAAGAAAAAGAAAATTTTTAGGAGGCAACATGAAAGAAAAAAGAAAGGAAAGGGATGATGGAAATATCTAACCATTAAATCTAATAAAAAGAGATAGGGATAATTGTAAGATATTGGCATTAAATGTTAATGGTATAAAGAATCTGAGGAGAAGATTAGGTATTTTAGAATGGTATAATAATCTTGACTGTGATATACATATATTGGACAATATAAGATTTTTAACAGCAGAAGAAGAAAGATTGCAAACTAAGGTATTATGGGCAACAATGTTATTTGGAGTTTAGGGAAGATACTTGTTTAGTGGTAATGGGTAGGATAACTAATATTGGCTTAAGGTGGAAAAACATGTATACAGAATAATTGCAATATATGCATGTCTAATGAAGAAAGATATAGAAGACATGTATAGTAAGATTTTGCATTATGTAGCAATAAATATCGAAATAATAGTAGTAGGAAATTTCAATTGTAATTTGAGAAAGGAAAGGAATAAGGTTAATTATGTTAAAAAGTTAACAGACATAATTAGGTGTGGTTAATTAAATATTTGAAAAACAAGTAAATGGCATGTAGAAGACACAAACACAAAATAGAGTCAGATTATTTTTTAATTTTAGCTGGTTTGCAAGCAGTGTAGGAGGGAATTACAGATACAGGTTTTTCAGGCCATCTTCATATTTGGATTACACAAATATAAGAAAGGAAATAAAAGAATACATGAAGACAAATGAAATAACAAGAGAAAAACAAACATATCAAAATGATGGCAAGATCATATGGACATGAGAGAATTTTATTCAGACTGGTCAAAAGAAACATAAAGACTGTTATATAGAATAGGAAAAAGATATGAGGAAAGAAGAAAAAAGAAAGTATGGGGAATTAAGTGATGAAGCATCCATTAGATTAGAAAGAAATGAAGGATATTTTGTTAAAGAACAAGAATTATATGAATTAAAGAAAAAAATATTTATTGTACAAACAAAAGTATTTTTACAAGGAAGGAAGGAAGAAATTGGACCATATTTGCGTGAATTAGTAAAAGAGAATAACAGCTCAATAAGGGAGATAAAAGATAAAAAAGGTATAACATATAATAAGCAAAATAAGATAATGGAAATAATAGCAGAATATGTAAAAGATACATTTGAAGTAAAGATGACACTAGAAAAAAGGCATGGAATGTGAAAACATTTTTGGAACAGGATAGTAAGAATTTAGAAAAGGTAAGTGTTCTGGAAAGATTAGATAGAATATCGAAATTAGTAGATTTAAAATCAGCAGCAGGACCAGATGGAATAGAATATAAAATGTATACAAATATGACAATATCACAAAATAAATATTTTGTAGCAGTGATAAATGAATGACTAAATGAAGGCTTTAAATAAAAAAAAATTGTAGTGGTGTATTTAAATTCATATAGAAAAAAGGAGTAAAGAATGAAATACAGAACTGGAGACCAATAGCTCTAAACAATATAGACTATAAAATGTTTATGAAGATTTTTACATATGAATAATGGAGTTCAAAGTAAACAATATTATTTATGAAATGATAAGTAGTATTAAAAGTAAATGAATTCAGGAACTATTTATGCTAGAGAATTAGGAGACAATATAAACAGGGAAGAACAAATTAAAACCATGATAGGTGACTTAAGTAAAACATTTGATTCAATACAAAATATTTCAGTCATATAATATCAGTACTAAGATAAGAAATGCATGTATTACAGCATATGAACAAAATAAAGTTAGTGAATGGCTGTTTGAGGGAGGAAAAAGTGGTGAAAAGAGGTGTAAGGCAAGGATGTCCACTAAGTAGTATAATAATTACATTAGTAATGAATGCGATATTGAGACATGTAAATCTAGATATGAAGGACATGGGACTTATATCTAAAGTGGGTACTGAACTACCTGTTATATTATCAAATTTGGATGATAATATAATTGTTACAAAAAACATAGAAGGCATGAAGAAAGATTTGGATTGTTTAAATGAATGTTTAAAAGCAATAGATTTATATCTGAATAAAGATAAAAGTAAAGGATTAGGACATGATGAGATAATAAAGGAGACTGAATTCAATATGGAAGAAATAAAAGATGTGAAGTTGTTCAATCTCGCCGTTCATTCATACACAAGGGTTCGGAGCCAATCCCTCGGCTCCGAGTCAGCTGATTTCGCAAGCTCGAGGTTTTAGAGTAGGTCGAGGCCAAGTCCCTATCCCATGATGCTCTCTGCCTCACCCCAGATCTAGTTTGCCGCTGCAACAGATCAGAGGTCGAGAGTGGAGCTTGGGCCAGTATAACTTTTTCAAATTACTGTTAGACAGTTAACTTAGATTTTTCTTCCAACTATAAGTGTGTTCTTTGGCTAGTTAGCCTTGGCTTTTGTTTGGGCGTTGTCCTTTTTCTCTTTTGATGAGTTTTCATCTTTATAGAGCGGCTATCCTTCTTTGGCCGTATTTGTGTTTCTTCCCTATCCTGTTTAGAACATTCGAAGTTTAGAAGTTTAAAATTTTGGCAGTTTAAGAGTTAGCTTGATAGTTGTAGCTGCTAGCTTTTTACAGCTTTTGCGTTTTCTTAGTGTGTGTTCAATAGCTGTTCAACTATTTAGATTGGTTTATATTTGTCTAGAATGGTGTTTTGTCTAGACAGTTTATATATATATATATATATATATATATATATATATATATATATATATATATATATATATACATAGATAACTTAGGCATTGAATTATGGCAGATCTTAAGGAAAAAGAAAAACAAAAGTCTGGATTCAAGAAATGCCCTAAGTGTGGGCAGAAAATGTCTATTACAGATCTGTATGTCAGTTGTGTGTACTGTTTGGGGGCAGTCCATCTCCAAGAGGACTGCTCCATTTGTCACTCTTTTAGCAGCAGGGTCTTGCTGGAACTCAGGAGGAAACTGGTAGACAGGGGTTTGCTAAAACCAGATTTCCAAGAATCGCTGGACAAGGCCGACCAGACTTCAAAATCTTTGAAGGGATCGAAATCTTTGAAAGCTTCTTTGGAACCAAAGTCTTCAACTCCGAGATTTGCTGAGAAGGTCCGGTCATTGTTCCACAGTCCTCGGAACCAAGCACCGAGCTTGTTTTTCGGAGCTGGTCCCCGGTATTGGAGCCAGTCTCTGAAACTTTGAGATCACCTATTCTACAGTTGGTGGCTTCGTCGATCCCTTCAACTCATTCTTCGAGGAGCTTCTCCGATGTGGATGTGGACCGAGTGGTGCTGAGGCTCCTCGAGAATCTGGCACTAGCCAAATTGTTATCGGCTTCGGCCTAACCGGTTTTGGAGCCGAAGACTGTTTTACCTACTGTGTCTTCTCCTCCTCCGAGCTGAGCTGGGCCTTCGGAGCTGGGGAGGTGGAACTGATGACTGTGGAACCTTTGGAGCCAAGGCCTGTTCCATTGCCATTGGCTCCTTCAACTCAGACTACTGCGGTGCCATTCAAGGAGTCTGGGAGCCGACACTCTCCGATCGGCTCCAAGGGGGGAGTCGAAGTCAAACTGATGTGTTGGTTCCGACCCTTCCGCTCGCAGCTTCGGCATGAATGAGCTTGACTCCTTCCTCTGGGTCACAGCCCACTGTGTCGGTACTGGGGAGGATGCCATCTTCTTCAGAACTGGCTACTTCCTCGTGTCGGAGCAGTGGAGCCTTCGATGCCATGAGGAGAGTTATGTCTTCCAAGACTCCCACGTCATCAGAGCCTTCCTCCTCCTCCCAGAAAGTGCCGCTTTCTACCTCTACATCACAGGTCCCTGTAAAGCATCGAGACCCAGAGCCTCAGGTAGCTCCATTGGGTGACCCATGTTCTACTGAGGCCTCACCAGAAGCTCCTACTGATGAGGTCCTCAGGAAGAAGCTTTGCAAGAGGAGGCATTTAGACACCCCACAGGAGTCTGTCACATCAGACACCAACTTAGAGGAGTCAGAAGGGTCTCCACAGTCCCCCTCGGAGGATATCTCCTTTGCTGATATCCTTGAAGTCCTGAAACAGAGGGGTGACTGGCAGTCCATTAGCCCTACTGATGATGAGTCGGTACTTCTGAAGGCTTTTGGGTCTCAACCTGCCACCTCCTGGGTGACTCCACCCTTCGATGAACTAATGGAGTTGGTTGCTCGAAGTGCGTGGGAGTCTCCTGATACTGTGGAACCGGTCTCTCAGAGGCCCAATAAGTTTATTACATTGTCGCAAGACAAAATGTTCCTTACCAAGGGAGTGCCGATTGATGCCATGGTGGTGGCGGCAGCCACCAAGAAAGAGATATCTGAAACCTCTTCTACTGTCCATCCTCCTAATAGAGATTCCAGGATTATGGACAGGTATGGGAAACACATTTTTAGTTCAGTGACTTTTGCTATGTGATTGCTCAACTATTTGACACATTTTACCCATCTTCAAAGAGATCTCCTAAAAGAGCTTGGAGATACTCTACAGGGTATTACAGCTGAAGGCACTCCTGATAAGGTGACAACCCAACTCAATACCCTTAATTCCATAGTTAACTAATCCATGTGGCTCATTTCTTATGCAGCTGATGGTTCGAGTTGGGCAGCAGGTTCAGCAATAACTCTTCGGAGACATTCCTGGATGCACTTATGCTCCTTTGTGGAAGCCTTCAAGTCTTCCTTTGTTAATACCCCATTTGATGGCTCATCCCTTTTCAGGCCTAAAGTCAAGGAGACCCTCACTAGGTGTGAACAAGATGGAAAGACTCTATCAGCTGTAGGAGTCTGTTTTACCACCCCTACTAGACCTTACCCCAAAGGGCAAAAGGGAGGAAAAATGTGGTTCCAGAAATCCCAAGGAGCTCTTCAGAACACATGCAGTGTACCCTCCTCCAGGGGCAGAGGAGGGGATAATAATGGAAGACGCCACCCAAGCGGCAGAGGGGGTCTGCAAACCAGGGTGACAGGGATCATTTCTTTGGCAAGCCCTACCAGCGCTCCTGAAAGGAGGCCCGACTGTCCTACTCTGGAGGCAGACAGGGGTCACTTGTCTTTGTATCCAGATGCCTGGCTAGAAATTACAAAAGATTCATAGGTACAAAGAATTACCAGAGATTATGTCATTCTGTTCTCAGAACCCCTACCCATACAAAGGAAAATCCCAGACGTTCCACCCAGTCTCAGGGATCAAGCAGCCATAGAAATTCAAAGGCTGCAGGAAAAGAGAGTCATCCAGCCAGTCCCAGCAGACCAAATAGGATCCAGAACCTACTCCAGATTCTTTTTAGTTCCAAAGAAAACTGGGGACTGGAGGCCCATCTTGGACCTCAGCAGACTCAACACCTTTGTAAAGAAGGAGAAGTTCTGGATGGTCACTCTTCAA
Source organism: Protopterus annectens (assembly GCF_019279795.1). Classification (NCBI taxonomy): domain Eukaryota; kingdom Metazoa; phylum Chordata; order Ceratodontiformes; family Protopteridae; genus Protopterus; species Protopterus annectens. The sequence continues at coordinate 876,500,646 of NC_056741.1, forward strand.
TCGATTCTACCATTTCTAGGAATGGGCAATTGGATGTGCTTTATAGATCTCAAGGATGTGTACTATCATATCAAAATGGCCAGACCATCCAGAGATCAGTTGCATTTCTGACTGGGAGCTAGTCACTATCAGTTCCGAGCACTGCTCTTTGGTCTCACAACAGCCCCCAGAGAGTTTACCAAATGCATGGCAGTGGTTATGGCTCACCTGAGGCATCTAGGATTCCGAGTGTTTCTGTATCTGGATGACTGGCTTCTCACTGCCACCTCCAGGCATCAACTACTTCAATTCAGGGATCACACTCTCAATCTGTACTCTCAGGAATAACTATAAATTTCAACAAGTCTGTGTTGTCACCATCACAGCATATCTCCTTTATCGGAGCAGACTTAGACACCACCACCACCATGGTAAAATTGCCACTGGACAGAATAGTTACTCTTTGACAACAGGTATCAGACATTATGACGAGCAAAAAAGTACCAGCCTCTCAAGTGTTGAAACTACTAGGTACTATGGCAGCAACACTCATAGCAGTTCCTCTGGGGCGTATGCACATGAGAATACTTCAATGGTTACTCTTCACCAAGTGGTCTTACCAACAACTTCCGATGTCATTCTTGATAATGATTACAGATTCATGCAGAAAGGATCTTCAATGGTGGTTGACCAGCCATCATGTAACAATACGTCGCCCATTTGTTCTTCCCTTGCCATCAGCCACGGTGACCATGCACTCTTCTCTGATATGGTGGGGGGCTTTTTCAGGGAAGAACAGCCCAAGACACCTGGTCAGAGACAGAGTCATAGTTGCACATCAATGTTCTGGAGATGAGAGCGGTACTTTTGGCATTGCAGTATTTCCACGACTCTCTCCCTCTGGGAACGATTACAATTCAGACCAACAACATGTCAGTGGTCTGGTATATCAACAAGCAAGGGGGAACCAAGTCTTACCCCTTATGTCGAGAGGCCCTGATAATTTGGCAGTGGGCTGTATCCACCGGGTGCTTTCTGATAGCGATGCACATCCCGGGGAAATCCAACGTGATCGCAGACAAACTGAGCAGAGCCATTCTGATGCCGCACGAGTGGTCCATCAAAGACGAAGTTGCGGAGATGATTTTCCACAGATAGGGCCAGCCTTGCTGCGACCTGTTTGCATCCCCTGTGAATGCCAAATGCAGAAGCTACTTTGCCCTGAATCCCCCACCAGTGGAGAACCCAAGGGATTTGCTTGTACACGCCTGGGCCCTGGGACTCCTATATGCTTTTCCTCCATTTCCCCTGATTCCAAAATTCTTGCAGAAAGCCAAAGCCCTGGGGAGGATTGTAATTCTAATAGCCCTGTATTGGCCTCAACGGATTTGGTTCACCTTCCTTCGACTCTACCAACTAGTGGAACCTTGGATTCTGGACCCAGTTCCAGATCTGCTGACACATTCATCAGGGGCTCTTCATCCTTCTCTTCTTTCCCTTAGATTGGCAGCTTGGCTGCTCCAATTTCCAACTTAGTCAGGTCACACAATTTTTCCTCAGAGGTACAGCATATCCTTGTATCCTCTCATAAAGCCTCCACCAGAAAGTTGTACGCCAGCAAATGGAAGCGATTTGCTTTCTGGGCTTCACAAAATAATATTAACCCTTATGTCACCCCAATTGCTAGCATTTTTGAGTTCCTGACTAAGCTTTTTAATGAAGGTGCTGCAGCTGCCACCATACGTGTTCAATTGGCTACAATTTCAAATTTTCTTCTCAGATTGTAAGTTTCTAATCTAATGTTTCACAGATTATGTAGAGCCTTCTTAAAAGGCACCATACATCTTAGACCACCAGTTAGACAACCTTTTACTCCCAGGAATCTGAATTTTGTTTTATCAAGGATTATTCTTCCTCCATTTGAGCCTGCATCATCCTGCCAACTAAAATTTCTGTCTTGGAAAACCATCTTCTTGGTAGCCATTACATCAGCATGTAGAGTGTCCGAACTTCAGGCCCTATCTATCAAACCCCCATATTTGATTTTTCACCCCAACAGAGTGTCACTGAGGACTAACCCTTCCTTCCTTCCAAAGGTATGTTCGGAGGCTAATCTGAACCAAACTGTTGAACTCCCAACTTTCTTCAGTAACCATTCCAACAAGTTGGAGTATATGTTGCATAAACTTGATGTTCACAGGCAACTAAGATTCTATTTGGATAGAACAAAAGAATTTAGAAAATCAGAACAACTTTTTGTTTCTCATGCTGACACCAAGAAAGGGCTACCAGTATCAAAAGTTACTCTTTCCAAATGGTTGACTGATTGCATAAAATTCACATATTCCTCCGTGAATCAACTGTTAGAACATAGAGTGAAAGCGCATTCTACTAGGGCTGTTTCTACTTCTTCAGCTTATACGGCTAGGCTGCCTTTGAACATATGTGCAGCTGCCGCTTGGTCTAAGCCTCATACCTTCATTACGCATTACAAAGTAGATAGGGCCTCCAGGGACAGGGCTTCCTTTGATTCTGCTTCCTCAGGAATATACTTCCGTGAGCCACCCAGGATGAATGGCACTTGGGATGCTACCCATGGGTAAGAATGAACGGCAAGATTGAACAACTTCACATAAAGATGTTATGTACTTACCATAACGTTCCATGTGAGTTGTTCATCTCACCTTCATTCTTATATTCCCACCCATCTTCCCCCTCCAGGATTCTTGAATAATGAGTAAGAGTTTTTGCGGTCTGGTGGGTCTTGTTCTAGGATTTCTTACTCTGGCTGGAGTAATGTTTATGTGTTTATTATGTTATACATGTTGGGATCAGCAAACTAGATCTGAGGTGAGGCAGAGAGCATCATGGGATAGGGACTTGGCCTCGAGCTACTCTAAAACCTCAAGCGCGTGAAAGCGGCCGACTCAGAGCTGAGGGATCGGCTCTGAACCCATGTGTAAGAATGAAGGTGAGATGAACAACTCACATGGAATGTTATGGTGAGTACATAACTTCTTTTTTTAAGAGTTCATTTCAGGAAGCAGGAAGTTAAAGACTTACACTGGAATGAAAATATAGAGAAAAGAAAAATTGTCTGTTTTGGAAATCATTTAGGTCTTTTGGGTTACTGTTCAAGGAAAAAAATACATTTAATTAATTTGATAATATTGGCAAAAATGGCATACTTAGCAAATGTTTTAGTTGATCATTGATATACAAGAAAAAATATATACTATTGTCTTTTCATTCATATGGGAATCCAGGTAGAACCCATTAAAAAGATGTGTATTGTTTGTTTCAAAAGAAGAAGGAGGTTTAGGATTAATCAGTCCTGTAGTTTATGCAGCATTAATGAATTTGCATAAAATTTTAAATGGCTGAAAAATAATGACAAATATTTACTAACACAAATGAAAAAGAGAAGAGTTCACTTCAAAGATTTAAAAGAGACAGAGTCTGTATGAATGACAAAATTAAAAATGATGAAGAAAAATATTGCTATGAAAAATAAGAATGAATGAGACTGAGAATGAAAGAAAAGAGTGGTATAATCATATTATGTGTAAATATTTTAACATATACCCTTGAAAAGATTTACAGGAGGAGAACATTAAAGCTATTAAAGCAAGAACAGAAAGATGCAAAATACATTAAAATGCCAGAATTTTTTGTGGACGTTGACAATAAGGAAGCTACCAGTTAAAGTGAAATTCCCATCTAAAAAAGGTGAGGGAATGTGTAATTATTGCAAAGAAGTTGAGATAGGTGAACATGCATTTTTTGGAATGCAAAAGAGTTGTAAAATTATGGAAAAAGTTAGGAAAACTATTTAGAAGGTATTAAAGGAGTGGAAGATGTGAATCTGTATATTATTGAATATGGATACTATGAAGACAGAATATGTGAAAAAACTGATGAAATAATGTCTTGTATAATTTTAACAATATGGAAACATAGAAACATAGAGTGAAAGAAATAATGTTCAATTTAAAGTGAGATTTGGCTATAATGTTAAAAAATAAGATTTTGGTTGTTGAACATGGAGCAGGGGGTCACATTACAGGAAATAATTCTAAGTTTCAGGGGTCACAATATAGGAAAGAATATTAAGTTAATGTGATTAAAATGTAGTTATATAGAAATAAAGTATTGTATATAATATTGTGAATACTGTAAATATTGTACACACTGTAAACATAGTATGATTACTGCACATTTTTTTAAATAAATGATGATGGTAATAGGGGTATAGTAAAATACTGGGGACAACCAAATACATGTTTTTGTGGGAAAGAAGGACATTTTGTGAATAATTGTGTTAAATATTATATAAGTGAGAAAACAGGACATGATGCAAAAATGTGAATTAGAATGTTATAAATGATAACAAATTGATCAGTTATGGACAGACTGTAAAAAAGAGGTTAGTGATAGTAAAAACAGGGGAGGATGTAGAACAAACAGAAAAAGAATTTAAAACTGAAATTGAAGATAATATAGGAGAAGAAAAAGATAAAAATAAAGAACATAAAAAGACAGAGACGAGATAGAAAAAGGGTCAGAAATTAGTGACAAGGAAGATACAACTTGGAAAGTAGTGAAAGGGAAGAAATTAAAGGAATGAATTTAAAAGAAAAGAGAAAGGAAATGGGTTATGAAAATTAAAGAGGTTAAATGATTTATCATAAATTAAGAAATAGGGAGAGTAATAATTTAATGATTCTTTCAGTAAATGTAAATAGCATAAAAATATAGTAAGAAGAATAGGAATTTTAGAATGGTATAATAAATGTGACATAGATATAATTGTATTAGAAGATATAAGATGTCTAACAGAGGAAGAATGATTGCAAACAAAAATATGGAATGGGAATATAATATAGAATCTGGAAGATGAGTGCTGTTCAGGAATAGCACTATTATGTATAAGAGTAAAGATATTAAATGTAACATTAGTAAGAATGGGAAGATTAACCATTTTTGATGTTAGGTGGAAAAAATATATAGAATTATAGTACTATATGCATATATTTACTCAAAGAAAGGGAGAGTTTAATTCAACAATTATTGGACTATGTAGTAGTAAATAAGAATATTATAATAACAGAGAATTTTAATTGGGATTTAAGAGGCATAAAGAAAAAGAAGGGAGAGTATATGAGAAAAATTCTTGAAGTAATGAAATGTGGTATGCTTGTTATTTCGAAGAGAAAGTTCTGGTCATATATATAAGAGTTGTTCTTAAATCCAAAATAGACTATTTTATAATATCTGAAGGAATAAATATAGCAGAATGGGAAACAGTTGTAACAGGATTTATGGATTATTTAACATTATACATGGACATATATGAAAATAAAGAACATATAAAGATAGGAAAAGGAATAAAAAGAATAAATGAGAAATAATGTAATGAAACAGGAAAAGAAGAAATCATACAATTGTGGAGAGCTCATGTTACAATGAAAACTTTTTATGTCAACTGGTCTGAATGGTGCATAACATTAAAAATATGACATTTTCTAAAAAGGCAAAGGGAAAGTAGAAAAGTAGAAAAACATATAAAATGCTTTTGAAAAGCTAGAGAGGAATGACAGTGAATATTATAAAAAGAAAAATGGTTATATAAAATAAATAATGAAATGTTCAAGAATTTGCTATATAAATAAATATATTTAGTACAAGGAAAGAAGGAAGAAGCATCAGCAAATTTGTGTAAAACTGTGAAAGAAGACAATGTGATGAGAGGGATAGAAAATAAGGAAGGAGAGACAGTAAGAATTCAAAAACAGATAATGGAAACCATAGTTCATTATGTGTAAGAAATATTTAAAGAAATAAAAGAGAGATAAAAGAGAGATTGTAATAAAATATGGAAAGTTAAAAGTTTTTTAGATCAAGTAAATAAGGAAATTGATTACTATGTATGAATTAGATAAAGTTCTTAGTCAAGTCAATATAGATTCATTAGCAGGTCCAGTTGGAATATGGTATGAAATGCATAAAAAATTAATGGAATGGCAGAAAGAATATTTATTATATGTTTTAAATGTGTGGTTAAATGAAGGCTTTTGTTATAAAGAATTGTGTAGTGATACTAAATTTTATTTGGAAAAGAGGTGAAAAAAAGATATGAAAAAACAATAGTACTAAATAACACAGATTATAACATTTTTATGAAGATAATTCAACAAAGACTGGAAAATAAGATTAATATGGTATTAAAGGGAAGGGATGTCAAGAATTATGAATGATATAGGACAAATTGTAGATGATATTGTAAATAGAAGAAATGATGCAAAAGTTATGGTAGCTGATATTAATAAAGCATTTGATTCATTAGAGCATAAGACATTATGGAAATTAATAGAGGCATACAATTTTAGTGGTAAAGTTAAAATCATATGTATGACAGCATATAGTAACAATAACATAAGTATTTTCATTAATGGATGGTTAAGTAAGGAAATATGGATGAGTAATTGGGTAAGACAAGGCTGTCCTATGATAAGTATTTTCATTAATGGATGGTTAAGTAAGGAAATATAGATGAGTAATTGGGTAAGACAAGGCTGTCCTATGAGTAGCATATTATTTGCTTTGATTATAAATACAGTAGTGAGTAAGATGAATAGTAAAATAAAAAAATATAAAGTATATAACATAATTATACATACTGCAGCTTTAATGGCATATGCAGATGATATTATTATAATTAGTAAAAATAATTTATGGGTGAAGGAAGTAATATTTTGTGTGGTAGATTGCCTAAAAGAAATGGGTATGACATTAAATCGAGATAAAAGTAAAGGTTTGATAGATAAAATAAAAATAGGATGAATACAGTTTAACAATGAAATAAATCTCAGTTGGGAATATGTTGGTAATAAAACAAAATGTGAATCACGGTGGCGAAATTTGTTACAAGAACTGAAAGAAAATGTGTTGTCTGTGGAGAACATATAGATTATCTTATAGAAAAAAGCTAATTTGATATGTTCATTATTAATGGAAAAATGGCATATTTATCGTGTGTATATGATTCCAAGAAAATATAAAACACAAGTGTTAGAAGTTATATTCACTTTTATATGGGGATCTAGATTAAATTCAGTCAAGAGAGGTATTATACATGGACAAAGATGAAGGGGGATAATAATTATTAATTCCAGTACTATTTGCAGCTTCATTAAATTTATATAAATTATTGAAATGGATAAATAAATAAAGAAAATAACCCAGCCACTGGGGATGCACAAGCCATTGCATTTCTTTGTGCTGGTCCCAAGCCCGGATAAATGGGGAGGGTTGTGTCAGAAAGGGCATCTTGTATAAAACTTCTCCAAAACATTTCATGCAGACACCAAGAAACATTTTTATACTGGATCGGTCGAGGCCTGGGTTAACAACAACCGCCACCAGTACTGTTAGCCTACAGGGTGCTGGCGGAAATTGGGCTACTGTTGGCTGAAGGAGGAGAAGAGGCAAAAGACATGGCCGAAGGCAGGAAGAGAGGAGAAAGGCTAGGACTGTGGTAGTGAGGGTCAGAACTTTGAATGTTGGCAGTATGACTGGTATAGGAAGAGAGCTAGCTGATATGATGGACAGAAGGAAGGTTGGTATATTGTGTGTGCAAGAGACCAGATGGAAGGAGAGTAAGGCTAGGTGTATCTGAGGTGGGTTCAAATTGTTTTATCATGGTGTGGATGGGAGGAGAAATGGCGTAGGAGTTATTCTGAAGGAACAGTATGTTGAGAGTGTTTTGGAGGTGAAAAGAGTGTCGGATAGAGTGATGTTTATGAAGCTGGAAATTGATGGTGTAATGATGAATGTTGTTAGTGCATATACTCCACAAGTTGGGTGTGCAATGGATGAGAAAGAAAAATTTTAGAGTGAATTGGATGAAGTGGTGAAGACTGTACCCAAGGATGAGAGAGTGGTGATTGGAGCAGATTTCAATGGGCATGTTGGTGAAGGGAACAGAGGGGATGAGGAAGTGATGGGTAGGTATGGTGTTAAACAAAGGAATTCAGAAGGTCAGATGGTAGTGGATTTTGCAAAAAGGATGGACATGGCTGTGGTGAATACGTATTTTAACAAGAGGGAGGAGCATAGGGTGACATACAAGAGTGGAGGAAGATGCACACAGGTGGATTATATCTTATGTAGGAGGGCCAGTTTGAAGGAGATTGGAGACTGTAAAGTGGTGACCGGAGAAAGTGTAGTCAGGCAGCATAGGATAGTGGTTTGTAGGTTGACGTTGGTTATCAAGAAGAGGAGGAGGAGTGTGAGGGCAGCACCAAGGATCAAATGGTGGAAATTGAAAAAGAGTAATTGTGAGGTGGAGTTCAGGGATGAGTTAAGGCAGGCACTGGGTGGCAGTGAAGAGTTACCAAATAGCTGGATAACTACAGCAGAGCTAGTAAGGGAGATGGCTAGAAAGGTGCTTGGTATCACATCTGGACAGAGGAAGGATGACAAGGAGACATGGTGGTGGAATGAGGAAGTACTGGAGAGTATGCAGAGAAAGAGGTTGGCAAAGAAGAAGTGGGATTGTCAGAGAGATGAAGAAAGTAGACATGAGTATAAGGAGATGAGGTGCATGGCAAAGAGAGAGGTGGCGAAGGCTAAGGATAAGGCATATGAAGAGTTGTATGAAAGGTTGGACACTAAGGAGGGAGAAAAGGACCTGTACCGATTGGCTAGACAGAGGGACCAGGCTAGGAAAGATGTGCAGCAGGTAAAGGATAATGAGGTAAACATACTCACAAGGAGATGGAAAGAGTACTTTGAGGGGTTGATGAATGAAGAAAATGAGAGGGAGAGAAGGTTGGATGATGTAGGGATAGTGAATCATGAAGTACAATGGATTAGCAAGGAGGAAGTAAGGATAGCTATGAAGAGAATGAAGAATGGAAAGGCTGTTGGCCCAGATGACATACCTGTGGAAGCATGGAGGTGTTTAGGTGAAATGGCAGTGGGGTTTTTAACCAGATTGTTTAATGAAATCTTGAGTGAGAGGATGCCTGAGGAATGGAGAAAAAGTGTTTTGGTACCGATTTTTAAGAATAGGGGTGATGTGCAGAGCTGTAGTAACTACAGAGGGATTAAATTAATCAGTCACAGCATGAAGTTATGGGAAAGAGTAGTGGAAGCAAGGTTAAGAAGGGACGTGATGATTAGTGATCAGCAGTATGGTTTCATGCAATGAAAGAGCACTACAGATGCAATCTTTGCTCTGAGAGTGTTGATGGAGAAGTACAGAGAATGTTGGAAGGAGTTGCATTGTGTTTTTGTAGACTTGGAGAAAGCATATGACAGGGTGCCTAGAGAGGAGTTGTGGTATTGTATGAGGAAGTCAGGAGTATCAGAAAAGTATGTAAGAGTGGTACAGGATATGTACGAGGGTAGTGTGACAGCGGTGAGGTCTGTGGTGGGAGTGACAGATGCATTTAAGGTGGAGGTGGGGTTACATCAAGGATCAGCTCTGAGCCCTTTCTTATTTGCAATGGTGATGGACAGGTTGACAGATGAGATCAGACAGGAGTCCCCGTGGACTATGATGTTTGCAGATGACATTGTGATCTGTAGTGAGAGTAGGGAACAGGTGGAGGAGACCCTGGAGAGATGGAGATATGCTCTAGAGAGAAGAGGAATACAGGTCAGCAGGACTAAGACAGAATATATGTGTGTGAATGAGAGGAAGGACAGAGGAATGGTGAGGATGCAAGGAATAGAGGTGGCGAAGGTGGATGAGTTTAAATACTTGGGGCCAATAGTTCAGAGTAATGGTGAGTGTGGAAGAGAGGTGAAGAAGAGAGTACAGGCAGGATGGAGTGGGTGGAGAAGAGTGTCAGGAGTGATTTGTGACAGACGAGTACCTGTAAGAGTGAAAGGGAAGGTCTACAAGAGGGTAGTGAGACCAGCTATGTTATATGGTTTGGAGACAGTGGCATTGACAAAAAGGCAGGAGTTTGAGCTGGATGTGGCAGAATTAAAGATGTTAAGATTTGCACTAGGTGTGACGAGGGTGGACAGGATTAGGAATAAGTATATTAGAGGGTCAGCCCAGGTTGGAAGGTTTGGAGACAAAGCCAGAGAGGCATGATTACGTTGGTTTGGACATGTGCTGAGTATATTGGGAAAAAGATGCTAAGGATGAAGCTACCAGGTAACAGGAAAAGAGGAAGGCCTAAGATAAGGTTTATGGATGTGGTGAGAGAGGACATGTAGGTGGTTGGTGTGACAGAGCAAGATGCAGAGGACAGGAAGAAATGGAAACAGGTGATCTGCTGTGGTGACCCCTAACGGGAACAGCCGAAAGAAGATGATGATAAATAAAGAAAATGATAAACTAGTAGTAATACTGTTTAAGAATAAATATGAAAATTTTGTGGAGACAATAAGAAGAAATAAGAGAGAAAAATGTATTAATGAATGAATAAAAAAATAAGAAAAAATAAAAAGAGGTGTTATACATAGACAAAGATGAAGGCAGATAATGAGTATTAAATCCAGTAGTATTTGCAGCTTTATTAAATTTATATAAAGTATTGAGATGGATAAAGAAAATGAAAACTAGTAGTAATACTGTTTAAGTATAAACATGAACATTTTGGGGAGACAATAAGAAGAAATAAGAGAGAAAATGTATCAATGAAGAAATAAAAAAAAATCAAGAAAAAATAGAAATGTAGAAGATAAAGATTAATCAGATGGAACAAAATTGGAAAATATGGTATAGGAACATAATAATGCAATATTCTTGTGTTGACTTTTGGAAACATTTACCAGAAGAAAAGATTATGGCTATAAAGGAAAGAAAGTGGTGTAGTAATAAAATCATTATTTTCTATGGAGATTGTGAAGAAAGAAGTGGCTTGTAAAAGCAAATGTGCCTCACAAAAAGAAAAGTGAGAAGAATATGTTTTTACTGCGGTGAGGAAGAAACCACAGAATATGTTTTTCTAAAATCTAAAAGAATACAGAAATTATGGGAAAATGTATATGATTTTTTTTAGAATTAAAGTATACTAATGAAATAAACGTGTATATGATTGAATATGGATATTTTAAGAATAGAAACAAAGAATATAAGATAAAAATAGACAAATAGTTATTTTATATATTATGGGTAATATGGGTAATTTGGAATGAGAGATTAAATTAAATTATGCTCAGTGGAAAATCTATTTTATCAGTAATATTAAGGGAAATCAGTTTGTGGTCATGGAAGAAAGAGTGGGAGTCTAGTTTATAAAAAATAATGTATAAAGAAGAAATTATGTAAATGTTTTGAATAAAGTCTAATACACATTGTATAGAATTATGTACAAATGTAAATAAAAGACTCCTACTTTTTTTATAAGTGCTGTAGGATTTTTTATATCCACCTGAGCCACCACTAACTCAGGCAGATGGAGCCTTGGTTTAATATCTCATCCAAATCAGGAGTGAAACACCCCCATCATGTTGTACTACAGTGTCAGCAATCCATTTACCTGGTGTGGAAACAGAACCCACAGTCTTCTGTGCCAAAGGTGAGTATGCTACCTGTTGTGCCACTGATACTGCCATAACTAATCCCAGAACTTGGGACTTAAATCTCCACCAACACATAAATAAAATATACTGGAGAGACAGTTTTATTATCCAACATCTACCTCTATAGCAGACTTCCCCTGCAGGCTAAACAAAGTGACATCCTTGTAGTTGTCAAAGGATGACTAGATTGGTAACCATAACTTTACTCTGGAACTTGACCTGCCTTGCCATTCTTGAGTGGGGGCAGGTACAGCATGAAACAGTTTTGGCAAGGCATAAGTGGTTTTGTGACTCAATTGCCTTGTGTTTTTTTATGATCTTATGAAGATATGTAGAAAACAGACAACCTCCAGTAGCTGTTTGTGTGGGATGGGTGATCAGCCACCCCCCCCCCCAAAAAAAAAATAGTTCAGTCATTATCGTATGGAAAATTAATTAGAGCCCACAATGTACAAGATGTATTTTTTTGAAGAGGTACTGAAAATATTTGTTATAGTACACAAGTAAGGCTATTCAGTAGATATAGTAAATAATGCTTTGCACAAAATATACAAGAATCACTCATTCAGAATTGAGTAAGTATGACAAGCTGGGTGCAGCTTCTAGCAAGGAAGTGGTTAGGCTATAGTGTATTTTCTCTAATAGTAGTATGGCAGGCTGTTAAGGTAATAAAATAAAGACGTGTCACATGTTGAAAGGTAGAATTACTTGGCAAACACTGCTACATTAGACTCCATTCTTTGTAGATCTTGATATATTTAATTGTTTTTCTATTTTAAAGCTTTTCATTTCATTTTTCTTGTTTCTTCATTGTGAATCCTTCGCATTATTGTCTCCTTTTGCAGAATGTTGGATACACTCGCCTGCTTTTCTTGCTAAGTTACTCTTAGCTTGCACTGCAGTTGGGTCATTGATCTGCATTCATGTGCTTGACATTAGGCAGTTTTTGATACAGTTGTTTGTTCTGTTTTCAAACTTGCCTTGTGTTACTGGCAGTCTCTCTGCTTCAGATGTTATTATGATGCTTTGCTTTTATCACCAAAGCAGCAAAATAAGTTGTATGATTTATGTAAAGTAACACATCACAGAATGTTATAATCAGGTCTCCAATTATAGCCAGCTTATTATGTGTTCATAACATGGATAACAAAAAAATTTGCACTGAGAGTGAAGCTTGAGAGGTGAATCTTGGTATCTGTGTCGACAACTCATAATAAAGGGTTATGATCTGTGAGACCTGATCATAATTCTCTGTGGTGCATAAAACTATCTGCACCATGTACTATTTGTTACAGGAAAAAATGTGTAGGAGCTCAAAGTGTTTTACTGGCTTTCAATGCCCTTGAAAGCTGGTAACACATCTGGTGCTGTCAGATAGTAAGTAGAAATGAAGTGTCCCTCTGTAGGACTAATGGCTTTTAAAGTTGTTAGACACTTTGCTCTCCCAAGCTTTTTGTTTGTAAGAGTGACGTTGTAACAGTTTTTAAAAGGTGTTTTACCTTCTGTCCTTTTTCCTTGACAGATGGTACTGTCTGCTGTCAATCGCCATTGCATGACCTAAATTTAATGGTTCTTAACAGTGCTAAATAAAAGCATGTTAAGCACATTTCTGATGTCTGGAATATTCTTAGCAAGCTTCTTCCTATTTTTGTGTAGTAATTGTGACACTCCATTAGCTAAAAGATTATAACAGTTGCTTTTGTTGCATAAGAAGCTCTTGTAATGTATCATAATATATGTTTAGCAAAATAAAACCAGAACACATGCTTAACCTGATCATGTGTTTTTATTTACCAGGATCTGTGATAAGTAATATAGCTTTGCATGAGTTAGTATGTACCATGAATATGTATTATAGCTATTGCCACTTTAAGACAAATGTATAGCATAGTTGTCTTAAGAATGACTGTATACCATAGTGCACTGAGTGCAGTATCTGTGGTCAGTGTATTTGTGGTGAGTGAACAATTAACATTGTTATCAGGGGCGGCTCGTGCTATAGGACTGCGAGACTGCAGCCCTCCCAACTGTAAAATGGGTCCCCCACCATAGAACATATAAAAATAAAAAATATCTCCCACCATAGAACATATAAAAATAAAAAAATATCTCCCAGCATTCCTAGAGAAGGCAGGAATGCAGGATTGGATCACATGCTGTTCTCGAGACAGGTAGGTGGTGATAGGTGGTGATCACTACAATGGCGGTGCGTGTGTGTAAAATGCCCCAGTTGCTTCATGGTGGTGGGTAGAGAATAAGGCTTGAACCTTGGGCCCAAGTGACAAGAGCCTGAATTCCCTACCCACCACCATTTCTAAAACATTTGCAGATTTTTGCCTCATATCTGTTCTGTTCCTCATAAAATCTGTGGTTTCTGTATCTTTGTTACTTGAAGAAGACAGTAGTGCAGTAGTGCAGTGGTAGCAGTTTTGCCTGACATCTATGGGTTGGCTGGTTTGATTCTTGGCTGGGGTGTCTTCTGTGTGGAGTCTGCATGTCTTCCCTGTGTGGGTTTACTCTGGTGTCCTCAGTGGATATTTGTCCCTATTTTTTGGACTGTATTCCCCCATTTTTGGCTTCGTCCAGGTTTTTTGTGCCAAGGTTGAGAGCTATGGTAATAACTGAACTCACTGAATATGTTTGGAGGCTATTTTCCCCCATTATTGGCTTTGTTCAGGTGTTTTTTGCTAAGATGTTGACAGCTATGGTGAGAACTGAATTCACTAAATGGTAGCCATTTAAGTTTCAGTCTTCCTTTCTTTCATAAAAATAGCTTATTTGGCATAGTGGTATGTTGCTGTGGCTGTTTTGCACAGGGACCTGGGCTCAATACTTGGCAGTGAAATGTATGGTGGTAACACAGCATTCTATTCTAGCAACTTTCCAACATTATACAAGCAATGTTTAAAATGTGTCCCTGGTTTTTGGGCTTTTGCCCCCCCCCCAAATAAATTTTGGCTTTGTCCAGATTGCTTGTGCTGCAAAGTTCAGAGATACAGCTGAGTGTTGAATAGATTTTACAAGGAGGTGAGAGCTGTAGGGGAACAAAAGTTTAGTGCTGCTTATGCCGAGTCTGTTTACATTGTAAATAGCACCACAGGCAGTGCACTTGCTTTTGATGCAGAAGGCTGTGGATTCTACTCCCAGAGTAGGTAAATCCATTGTTGATACTGTACTCTGTTGTAAAGGGGATGGATGCTGCAGTCCTCTTTGGCAATGATACCTAGTAACTACGAACCTGTTACCAGTTTTCCATCCATTCCCTATTGCGATATTACTAGCATTATAATTTTTTTAATGCAACATAAGCAATTTATTCCTCAAGGGCAACAGGCACTTTATTTGTAGATGAAACAATGACATATAACCTTGTTTGCTAGCAGTAACCTCTTCATTAGTTAACAGATTTCTTTAATGTGGAATTATTTAGATGACTTTTACTTCTTCAGAGATCATGCATATTTACTGATACTGGTGGACTGTTGAAGTTTGAGTAGACTTTTATGATGGAAATGTTCTGAATTGGGCAATTTTGTCATTATTGGTGCGTTCATTTTGTTTCATTGTTTACTGGAAAAATGTTCAAAATAATAAATTTAAAATGCCCTCTAACAATTGTACTGTATTGTACAAGGAATATAATTTAATACAGTCAGGAAGGTGTATCAAAGAGCATGTGTATGTTTTGTGTTCAAGGGGCCTATGATTTGAAAACAGCCCAAAATTAATCTTTAACTGCCACTGGCAAAATGTATTTTCTTTGAATGTGGGTTTCAATGCTGTTTCAATGAATGTGAGTTTCAAGGGCAGAGAAGTTTTAATGCTAAGTCTATTTTCATTGTGAGACTGCATTGCTTTGTTTAGGAGATATCTATTAGGGTTTATGCTGTAAAATATAAAATAAAACTTTTAAGATGAAATCCATATCATCGCAGAAGTAAAGCAGTATGCACATTACAGTGTTTATGGCAAATAGGGCGAAATAACCAAGGAATGGGACATTGGAATGGCTGCGGGCGGGATGCTCCATTCAACCATGATTTTGTGATGGGGGGGTGGGCAGCAAACTCAGACAGCCCCGGCTGAACTATACCTCTCAACTGTTCAGAATTTTGCAGAATGAATAGATTTTTGCTTCTTATTTTTTGTTTGTTCCTCATAAAATTTGTGGTTTTCTGCCAAATCATTTAGGAATGAAGTCACTAAATAATGACAGACATTGAGTTTCAGACGTCATAACCTTCAGAAAAATGCATGCTAAAGCAAGACCTGTTATTCTATCAACTGTCTTAAGTTTATACAAAAGCAATTCTTAGTACTTTATACAAGAGCAATTTTTAGTACTGTTTGCACGTTCCCCCAATATATTTGGCCTTGTCCAGATTTCCCGCATTAAGAGGTTGGGAGGTACATGCAAATAAATCGCTTTATAGAATTAGGAATATCCAAACCTCTCAACTGTCCCCAATTTTGGCTCAAAATGTTGCTCTCCCCCTAATAATCCCTCTGCAAAATTGCAATTTTGGAAGAAAACGTGGTGGGTTTACAATTATAAATAACTGTAATGATTAGAGTTATAGATTACTTTTATTTCAGAAATGCATGCAGATGATCTTATTTTGTCAGCTGCTCAGGTTAGCAGTATGAATTTTAAAAAAGGTGTCCCTTCTTTGACAGGTTCCCAGCTGTACTGTGTGGCAATTTTATGTTTTTGCATAACATTTTTGGTCTGTTTTTCATAAAATTGTGGTTTTCTGGCAAATTAGTAGCAAATCATTAAAAACTGAAGTTAGAAAATAATGGCAGACATTTGAGTTTCAGATTTCATACCTTCAAAAATTCATACTAATGCAAGACCTACTACTATTCTATTATCTTTCTAAGTTTATAAGAGCAATATTTAAACATTGTCTTTATTTTTGGGCCTGTGTCCCACTTCTATGTATGGCTTTGTCCAGATTTCTTGCTCAGAGGTTGAGATGTATGAGTGTCAGAGCCATCACATTCAGCCAGAGACATTTCAAACTGTGACCTACTTGTTGCACCCCACTCCCCATTGTAGTGCCCCTGGATATGTCCAAGCAAGGCAAGGAGCAGTTATGCAGTGTAAGTGTGCAGAGTATTTCCCCATCCAAGGTAGACCACAAGTATGACCGTGGCTTTTCATCTGTCCTTGATTTTGCAAAATGTTCTGTTTTTCTGTCATATTTTTATACTGTTGATTTATGTTTCTTATTATTCAGAAAATGCATGCTGTTGCAGTGCCCTGTTGCTCTGTATTAAAGTAACAATGCTTTATTGACCATCAGGTAAGCTTGCCGGAGATTGTAAGATGCAAGTAAGCTTTAATAAGCATACTGTTAAAGAATTACCAACATTGAAAGCCTTTTCATTGTTGCCATGCAGAGAATATTTACATAACTAGATAACGTATAAGCCTTAGGTATTGAAATGCATATGACAGTATTTGAAATAAAGGACAGGATTACAGTATTTTCAGAAGCTCATTACATTTGTTGGAGACTTGCAGTTATCTTTGCAGGCTTTACCCGTAAACTAAACAGAATGCCAATCTATCATGTGTGGTCCATAACTTGTGCAGTAATCCTTTAAGCAATTTATATTGAGCTTGTTTCTTGTTTGCTATTCATTTTTTACTTTCATCATGTCTTCCCCATGAAACAAGTAGATAGATGTTGTCAGGCAGCAGGTCTTTTTTGGATAAGAAACATTTTTACAAGTGGGGGTATCACAGAGATTGCTACTTTCAGCATGTTACTTGGTAATTTTATAAAGCTGAATATAAATTATAATTAGAACTGCAGTGCAAGGAGAAGTGGTTTGAGCTGAGTGCTGCTTGTTTTATTTTATACTTGATTTTGACTGGCATTCCAGTAATGTATTTAAAAAGCAATTTATTTTTTCATGCCTCACAACCTTTGTGTTTCCATCTAGATATTAAGTAAGTTGTCATGTAGCCAATGCATTGAAATATTTTTTTTTCTACACTTCATTTTGTCTTGATTGGACTCTCATAATGACGGTTTGGCACCCAGGGCAGCATATTTAATTAAAGTTCCAGTTGTGTTTTTGAGCATAGCTCCACCTCTTTCTAGTTGGCCACACCCCTTCCCATTGGCCTCAACCATTCAGCTGTCTCTTGCAGACCCCCTTTAATTTGAAGTCACCAGCCGCCACTGATTGTTATTACAGTGTTGCCATTTTGTACAGAATAAAAGTTACCATTTTGTTAAAATATTGGTGCAGCTTGACATTGACAATACTGTTCAACATCAGCAGATAACCAGAGGTTTTAGCCATGACAGGATATGACTTTGTGCATATGTGCTAAATAAATGCCTCACTAGACCAAACAGAAGAAATACGGTGTCTGCCTCAACAAAGTTCTATTGTTTCTTTACACATTTAATATTCTACTCATGTAGGTTTAACTTTTAACCAGGTTTCATGAACTGGACCCAGATTCAGTAACCATTTATGAACTGACATGATCATCAGAAAGGATGGGCTTACACTGAATTTTATTCAAAATGGGATTTAGAAATGAAACAACTATTTAAAAAAAAACATATTTGTCGTTAAGTCTAAAATTAAACCCATGATAGTCAAGAAATGTGCTAAAAAAGGATACTTGGTACACTAAGGTAAAAATTAAAAGTAAATACTAACACATCCTGAAGATTTCATATTAACTGCATAGCTTCATGCTTTCACTGACTTCTGATTTTAAAACTGACTTTTTTGTGCAAGCTCCTTTAATATTACAAGTGTCACTTGGAAGAGGCTGACCATATTGTTATTCAGAACCTATATTATAGAATAGGGAGAGCAAGCATATTTATATCTAGACACAGAATCAATACAGCTCAACCTGTCCCATGGAGCAGAGGGAAAAAGCCCTGACTGCACCCCAGATGACCAATGTTCAATTAGCAGCGTGTGCGTTGGAGGAACAGGCTGAGTAAGTATGGAACTGATAAGCTGACAACAGCTTGTCTGTGCTGGAAAAGGGAGGCTGCCAATGTTTACCGTAAGAGCAGTAATAGGAGTGCACTGCAAGAGGTATGCATTGTGGTCAGGAGATTGTATATACATGAAGTGTGTATATACCTCCTAAAGGCAGCTACTGCAGAGCTCGCAAGGCTGGTGTGTGGTTGTGAAATTAGGCACTCTCCCCAGCAGCAATACAGTGCTGTGGCAGCATCCTCAGTCTCCTCACAGGCACCATATATGGTCATCCATGGGAGGCTATGGCACATCTGGTAGGCCTGGTGAATGAGAAGTGAAACCAGAGCAAATGGCTCTCAAAAGAACTTAAAACTCTGCTCAGACTAAGAGATAAACTTAGAAATAAGTGCAGGAAATGAATACTACATAAACCAGTGAGAGATTTGTTAA
Organism: Protopterus annectens; assembly: GCF_019279795.1. Lineage (NCBI taxonomy): Eukaryota > Metazoa > Chordata > Ceratodontiformes > Protopteridae > Protopterus > Protopterus annectens. The sequence continues at coordinate 876,519,591 of NC_056741.1, forward strand.
ACTTTGGAACCTAGCCGAAAAAATATCAGCAGGCACAAAGCTACCTACATCCAAAACCACCAAAATGAGCTTTATAACCAATCTAAAAAATTCTGGGACCAAGTTAACCTTATAATCCAAGAGAAAGAATTATAACTCCCCTAAACATCCCCTACTGTACCTCTTAACCTCTTTTTGTAAGAAGTCTGGGCAAAACCAAAAATAAAGGCAGGGCAAAGGCCCAAAATCAGGGACAGATTTTAGATATTGTTCTAATAAACTAAGAAAGTTGGTAGAATAACCATTTTTGCATTAACATGCATTTTCTGAATTATATGAATTCTGAAATTCAAATGTCTGTCATTATTTTAGAGACTTCAGTTCTCAGTGATTTGCCAAAAAAACACAAATTCTAGAGGAACAGACCAAAATTATGAGGCAGAAATCTGTATATCTTGTGGAATTTTGAAGAGTTAAGAGGTATTAATGGCTGACTATCCCCGCGGGACTGTTTACATGAATTTACCAAGCTACCTCTTCCATGTCTCTTAAATGACATCACACCAGGATTAGACCCAGTTAGAGTTTGTCACACCATTTTACTTTAAACAAATCAAAGCCTAAGGCATTAAATATACAACAAACAGGCAATTAACACAATCTCAGACAGCAGCCCACAAGGCTCTGGTGAACTTCACCCATGGTTTACCAAAGCCTGCTCTGAATATCTATCTATCTATCTATCTATCTATCTATCTATCTATCTATCTATCTATCTATCTACGCTACCCAGTAAATCACATATTTTATGTAAAAGTAGTTTTAAAAAAAAATCTGTAAAACTACCCTAATTAACCCTCTTTCCAAAACAAGTAAACCACTCTCCACCAACAACTTTAGACCCAGCTCTATACTTCCCAGACTAGCTAAAGTCTTTGAAAAGGTAGCCTACAACCAACTGGCACATTACATTACTGAGCAACACCTCCTCTGCCCAACCAACATAAATTCTGGGCAAGCCAAATTACTCACCTATGGCATAGTTATGGCTATGATAAATGTCAATTACCCGGTGCAGTCTTCATTAATAGATCTCATCAAGGCTTTTGACACCTTTGAACATCCCGTCTTCATTAAAGCTCAACTTAACCATGTAATCAGCGGCAGTATTACTTAGTGGTCCATCAACTTTCTTTCTGATGGAACTTTCAGAGTAAGATAAGGATCCATTCACTCATCCCAAGGTTTAGTTCCTTCTCCCTTGCTATTCTCCATGTACATCAATAAACAGCCTGCAACCACCCCATCTTAATTAATCCTTATGTACGCTGATGACAAGGTCTGCTACAGGTCAGACTCTTCTGTACAAACATCAACTCACTGCTCCAGAAAGACCTCCTCTCCCTCTCCAATTGGCACAAGTCCATATAGTTTCAACTTAAACAAATTAAACTAATGCCACCCTTTTAGATCCCCAAGACTGCAATAACAGTGCCCTTGAAACCACCACCTCACTCAAATACCTGGGTCTTTGTCTTAATAGAAATCTCAATTTCACATGCAACAAACTCAAACCAAAATACATCAAAACCTTTTTTTTGGGCATGGAAACTCTCCAACTTCTTATATCCAGTAGGAAGAAAGGCCACAGGAAAGGCATCCTCCTGTCTTAATTAGAATTGACTCACTCCATTGTTGTCATTACTTTCAAGACAAAACTCACAGCCCTACAGTTAACTGCCAGCAAAATATATTAATGTACAAACCTATCAACTAACTGTGAACATCACAGTTCTGTACTGCAAGAGGCCAACTGACTTCCTATCCAAAAGAAGACCACAAGAGTCGGCTCTGTACTCTTCAAACTCCTTAATCAAAATGCCTTCAGATACTTGGCTGGCACAAATCCATAAAAGCAGAGATGCTATAAACTTAGATACCAACGAACTCATGCAACTGCTCTTCGCATACCTATCAGCACTACAACAACGCAGTAACCACAACATCTCCACAGTATGCTCCAAAGTGTGACAATCCTTACTCAGACTCTTACTTATACTTCAGAAAGTCCCTTAAAGCTTACCTGAAAATAAAAGCCAAATTCCATTGCTTCCCTAATGGTGATGCAACCTATCTCTTAAAACAAACCCTCTTTTTTTTGCCTTTCACTAATCACCAACGCTTCTCTCTAAACCTCCTGCTGCAATAGCTTACTCTTCTACTACTTACTTACTCTATTTACCTCATCACACAGCTTAAAACCCACCTCCATTTACCAGCATTCTATCTTCTCTACCTTCTTTATCCTCTGTCTTTATTATTTCTGCTTTCTTTATCACTGTTTTCACTCAGCCTGACTTATACAGTTAAGGTGCCTTCTTAGAAGGTCACTTAGCCTAAGTTATTTTTCAGCGTGTCTGTTGTACTGCAAAATAATGTCTATTATTTGCAAGTGTGTTCAATGGTCACACCCTGGCTGAACCTGGAATCGATTCATTAGTAGAAATGCTATGCCCTGGTTAGCAAAGTTAAATAAATAAATGAATAAAACAAATACTTTCTACAACAATAATAATCATTGTAGAATTACTCAGTAGGTAAGCAATGGAAATAAACAAGTTATTATTGTTCAATATGAATTTCAAAATCACAAGGAAAAAATCATTTAATTTAATCCAACACAGTATAGTTTTGTTCTGTGTTCTCCAGTACTACATAAAGTTATAACAATCTGATTTATATTTGGATATAGGTATACATCAACAGCAAAAAAAAAAAAAAAAAAATTGGTAAGTAAGGATGACTATACAATCTCAAATGTTAGATATGTTTCACACAAATGCTGGCATCTACCTCATACCTAAGCAACTAATGCTAATCTGTATAACTCTTCTTCTTTTATATTTCTTCAATAACATTTGCCTATTTATAGAATTAAAATTTATCCTAAAGTTAAAAGCATTATTTCTTCTTGCACATCAAGTTTTCAGCATTTGCAAATTGTTCAGCAACATAAAATATAATTTAGTTTTTTGTAAGCTTTATGTGAGCATTCTTTAACTGAAACTATTTAAACTTTGAAAATAGGCATCCATCAGTGTCAAAAGCAGTAACATAAACACGGACAATAAAAGGATATGAAGTTGAATATAATCTGCAAAAGTTTCTTCTGTAATTATTCTGTACTATTTATTTCATCCATATGACTAACACTTTTATTATATTCATAGGCAATGGCCTTTGCACACACTATAATCTGCAAAAGTCTCTTTTGTAATTATTCTGTACTATTTATTTCATCCATATGACTAACACTTTGATTAGATTCATAGGCAATGGCCTTTGCACACACAGAATTCAGCTTTAAATTTCACTGTATTTATTTAACCTCTGTAAGACTAAACTCAGCAGTTACAAACATAGGTTCATAGGTTCTTAGGTAGGTACTAGGCTATTGGCTCTGGGGCCTATATAAGCCTAGCCAAAAAAGTTCCCTGGCTTTCGCCAGCCAAGAAAGTTATTTTCCTGGGCCCTTGTCTAGCAGAGCCACAGAAGTGATCCCAGGGGTGAATTTCCTATTTCCCATCCATTTGTCGAGATTTCTTTTAAAGAGGGTTAATGAGGAGCTTTGCTTGACATGAATGGTTAGCCTGTTCCAGAGCATGGGAAGTCTCTGGGGCAGGAATCTATCCCTCCGTCATGTTCTGTTTATTGTGGTTGCAAGGTTTAGGTCCATGGATTGTGTGGCTCAGATGGATTGGGGTTTCTTTAAGTGTAGCATGTCCAAAACATCTGGGTTTGACATGGCTTTTTATGTTAGGCAGAGGTCGCCTCTGAGTAGGCGATAAGCAATGGAGTAGAGCTGGAGGTTTTTGAGATGGTCTGCTTATGGCATCTGTTTGAGGCTGGTAATCCTCTTAGTGAGGTATTTCTGTGGCTTTTCTAGTTGTAGATGTCTTGCGAGGTACATGCCAAACAGGGCATTGTACTCTGTAATGGGTCTGATGAGGGATGAGTAGAGAGGAACAATGACCTCTTTTCTTCTGGAGGTGAACCCCTTTGTGATGAGGTGTGCCAGGCAGTTCATGGGTAGAGTGTTTTTCCCAAAAGGGATGACAATGCACTTCTAGGCATTGAGCTTGAGGCCATGACTTTGACACCAAGCATCAGTCTTGGTGAGGCCCCTTTGTAGAATGTCCACATTATTAGACAATTATATTATGGCGCCTAGTTTGCAGTCATCTGGGAACTTCATTAGCCAAAGAACTGTTGTATTAGCCTGGACTTCTGAGAAGTAGATGCCAAACAGGACAGGACCCAGGACTGAGCTGTGTGGTACTCCACTTGTCACTGGTCTGATGTTGGATTTGGAGTTGGCTACTTCACTGTGTGGGTTCTCTCAGTGAGCCAGTTGGCAACCCATCTTGTGACATAGGGATTTATGCCCAGTCTAGTGAGTTTATCTATAATTCCAGAGTTGGGGATGGTGTCAAAAGCCTTGGCAAGGTCAAGATAGGTTGTGTGCACCACCTTACTCTCATCCACGGCTCTGGTGACTGCTTCAAAGAAGTCAAGTCAGGTTTAGGAGACATGACCTACCTTTTACAAACACAAAGTGAGCAGGGTCCAGAGTTTGGAGGTTACCTATGTCCTTGTTTATAAGCTCCAAGATGATAAATTCCATGGCCTTGCAGACCAGGCTTGTCAGGCTAATGGGGTGGTAGTTCCTGGGGTATGTGGTGGCGCCCCCTTTGTGGAGTGGGATAACCATCGCTGTGCACCATTCAGTAGGCACAAAGCCTGAAGTGAGTCTATGATTGAACATAGTACTTAGGTGGGGTGCCAGTTCATTCTGCAGTTCATGCAGAACTCAGCCTGGGATGTTATCAGGTCCCATGGATGCTGTGTTCTTGGCTTTGGAGAGTGCGGTCTTAGGAGCCCAAATGCCTCAGGCAAGCATCATATCAGTCAAGGTCTTAAGAGCCCAAATGCCGCAGGCAAGCCTCATATCAGTCAAGATCTTAGGAGCCCAAATGCCGCAGGCAAGCATCATTCTTAAAAATGTTTTTGTCAGCTTATACATAAACATTTACTCATGCGTAGGCCATTTCAGTCTTCATTTATATGTAATGTTTATGACTGCTTTTACCTTTGTATAACAAATGTATGTCCCAGTTTATAACTTTATATAAAACTTTACAGGTCATTCTGCCATCTTGTTTCTGGGACAGCATGTTGTACAAAAAGCTCCTCTTGGCTGCATCAGCTAGTATCTCCCTTTCGTTGCTTTTCTCAACTAAAATATTCATTTTTCTCAGTTTAGCAGTCTCTTTTTATTTTGTTTCCCCGCAATTGTGTTACATCCAGCTTTATTAAGACTATCAAAAGTAAACAATTCATCTTTCAAAAATACCTTCGACATGGTCACAACAGTCAAAATTTCAGTCTACTTTATTTACATTCTTACACTGCACCCACAAAATGCAGGCAATGTCTCTGTGTCACTTCAGAGTAGACATGTTCCACAAACTCAGGCCTCCCCTCCACAGGCAACATTCTACCTGGTTGCTAAAACTTCCACAGTGTTTATTCTTTACCGTAGCAAATCATAAATTCTATCAAAATTAACCTTGGATTTCCATACTTCAGAATCTGACAGTGGCAAATGTAATGCTGTGTTATACCTATAAAGTCTCCTGCGAAGCTATTCAACTAACGTCATCTTCATCATATTCTTAGTCCATGACACAACCCACCTCAGTCATGAACCTATGAACCATAATAATACCAACACCTAATTAGGGCCATTGTTTAAAAATGGTATTCTATAATTTAAATTAAATTAATTTCTTCTGTGGGTCATTCAGAAAATGAGTTTGTTTTTGTGCTGCTATTTTTACTTGTTGACGTCCTCATCAAGACAAGTGAAGAAGTTACTCGATGACAGTATAAATCTTAGAATTTTGTAAAACTGAAGATGGTAGATTGAGTGAATACTGTTCCTTTATAAAAGTCATGTTGCCTTTTTTGGTGTAATTCCTTTTCTTTGCTGCTTAACTGTAAATCATAAATACATTAACTTATCAATATGTATAGCCATTGATTAGGAGCTGTTTCCAATAAAATCTCAGTACCATTATATGTCTCATGCAACAGTCTAAATTATCTAAAATTAATTTCATTTGCCACAGTGGTATGTTCTCTATTGTTTCTAATTTTAGTCTAGTTAGTACTTACTCCTTTAGGTCATACAGATAAAACTAGACCATGCATTTTTGCAAAAATCGATGCATGCGATTTCTCCCCTTGACTACCAGATAATGACACGCATACCAGCAGGGAGATCAGTATAAAGAGAAATGTAGAAAATGTGATAAAAGGTATGGCAGTATCCAGAGGGATGCGACGAAAAGGAGGAAGATAAATGAAAAAATGAAAAGCAATTACTATCAGCGTGCAATGTATAGGAAAAAAGCTCTCTTATCTTCTGGGGTTTGGAACAAAAACAATCTCTGGACATTGTGATAATTACATAAATGTGGTTTATGGAAAAACATCATGGGGAGTAAATATACTAATAAAGTAAAATCAAGAAGGGCATCAAGATGGGAGCCGTATATATATATATATATATATATATATATATATATATATATATAAGGAATGAAATGAAATCAACAGCAAATGATTAAACAAGTAAAGATGGAGGTACTGGGGTGACAAAGGAAATTGCTCTTAGCAACATAGTGGGCACTAATATTATACACAGAACCACTCCTCATGATAAGCAGAAAATAACAAAAATAATAAAATATATATCCTTTTAATAGCAGGAAGAGGAGTTTATTATTATCTGGTGCACCTTTTTCTTTCATCTTTTTTTTCTGTTGGCCAACTGTCACTGTCAGTCCCCCATCTCCCTAACTTACTACTGGGGAGGAAGTTGGTCTCATTCATATTGTAGAGGATTATGATTGTGTTTCCAGATATAATCAACTTATTATGTGTTGAATACATGGGATGCCAAGAAATTTCCCTTCAGAGAAAAGCTTGAGAATTAAATCCTGGCATGCGTTTCAAGAACATGTAATAAAAGTTATGACTGGTGAGTCTCAGTCATAATACATTGTAGTATATTGAGCTCCATATATGTATTACAACCAATTACAGAAAAAAATGCAGGAGCACAAAATCTTTAATGGGCTTTTAATTTCCTTTGAAAGCTGGTAAAACACTTTAGTGCTGTCAAACAGATGGTTAAACCAAAGTGCTCCTGTGAAGAACAACTCCTTTAATAGCTGTTAGATACTTTGTTTACAAGTGTGGCAGATTAAAGTATCCAAGAGCTTTCAATGCTGTTTTACCTTCTGCAGCTGTTCTTTGCCAGCAGACACTGTCCACAGTTCTCTGTCAATCCCCATTGTGAGACCCTATATAACTAGGGCTCAGAGGTCTTTAATAAAAACTTGTTAAGCACTTTTCTGACATCAAACATGGTACTCCATGTACTTCATAGCATTTTTATGAAAGGTAAGATAGAACCATGTGACATCCGGCTTGTATGCATAGCTTTATGAACACTCCTTAAACTAAAGGCTTCACAGATTAAACTGAGATTACAAATACTATATTCCATATTATTCTATTTACATCAAATAATATAATATACAACCAAAACATGCACACAGAAATAAAGTAATATATTATTTTTAATTCAAAACAAATTTGCATTTATTAGCCAAACTACAAAAATCACCACTTGCTGTCATGATGTGTCACAATGCGAATCCTTAGTGGTATGTGATATCATAAGAGTCACGTGCAGTTAAGGTTTTGCTCACAGCCTCTTTCAGTGATCCAGATGGCATACTTACTGAAACTAAGTAAATGTACATATCAGAAAGAGTCATTTTCTCTGGCAGTTGAGTCACCTGTTGGCTAGAACTGTCTTACACTGTTATTATTTTAGAAATGTTAGCATTCTAGCATGAAAACAGTCCAGTCCTGTGTAAATATTTATGATTATGCCCAAGTCTTAAAACATTGACAGTTTTAGCAGCATAGGACCTCATTGTACCAGCTTGAATAGTACAACAGTTTTCTGCTACTTTGAGTGTTTGACAAATTAATTTTCAATTTTTGCTATTTCTGTACACTTTAAGATAGACAATGCTTTAGCAGATATGTCTTTTTTGAACACCTTCCGCTTTATTGTTAAATCCATCTTCCATTCAGATACAAACGTTATGCATGGCACATCACATTTCATCCAGTGACAGTCTCTGAGAATTTAGTCAACATTTATCATTAATGTACTTAACAGTAAGATCCATCTAAAACTGAATGTTACAATTTTATTACGTTTGTCATCCTCCCCTATTTCCTGTTTCCATAGCATAATTCATCTGCACCCTTTGTACATAAAAAACGTATGGCTTAATTCTGCATCATCTTTGTATTACATTAATATTCCTAATTAAATTGTTGCCACAACTTCTTCCTCTTTAACTAGGACTCCTTTCCCTTTCTGTCCTGTATCTTTCTCATTCCTCACATTTCTTTTAATGCAACTTACTCTGGGGTATGTCTACTATTCTTAATTCTTTCTTTTTTACAACTTCCATAAGCAATACAAGGTCCTCAACTAACAGACGGTCCATACCTTTCCATTTATTTGTTATTCCTTTTTTTGCCATTAGTAAAATAAAAGTAATTAATGCTGTTTTGCTCCCCTGCATCTTAGGGTAAGCTACCCATATTTGTATAGATGCTTCCACTCCTTGCCATCCTGACATTCTTACAAATTTCTCTCCAGACTTTTTCTAGTATTTCACATCCTAGTTCATTTTCCCATCCTCATCTCCTTTTATATTCTGGGACCTTTAGTAATGGCTTACATGACCTACCAGTTATCCTCAAATAATACCCGTTGCTTATCTCGACTTTATTAATACATTTATCAGTTTCAAGCTGACATCTGTTGTTTTTCAGTACTTCCCTATCATACTTAATCAGAATATTATCAAGTCCTTTAGACTTAATTTTGGACATCGCAAGGTATTATGTTCCCCATTCTCTTTACTGTTTCCAAAAAAGTATTCTCTCTCTCTCTCTCTAACCTATGGTTCCACGTTCTTAACTTCCCCTCTATTAATTGAAAAAGTGCTGCCACTCAGCCTATCAGCCTATGTTCACAACTGTGTGTCATAACTAGTTCCCTCTCTCTCTGGCAGTTGAGTCACCTGTTGGCTAGAACTGTCTTACACTGTTATTATTTTAGAAATGTCAGCATTCTAGCCTGAAAACAGTCCAGTCCTGTGTAAATATTTATGATTATGCCCAAGTCTTAAAAAATTGACAGTTTTAGCAGCATAGGACCTCATTGTACCAGCTTGAATAGTACAACAGTTTTCTGCTACTTTGAGTGTTTGACAAATTAATTTTCAATTTTTGCTATTTCTGTACACTTTAAGATAGACAATGCTTTAGCAGATATGTCTTTTTTGAACACCTTCCGCTTTATTGTTAAATCCATCTTCCATTCAGATACAAACGTTATGCATGGCACATCACATTTCATTCAGTGACAGTCTCTGAGAATTTAGTCAACATTTATCATTAATGTACTTAACAGTAAGATCCATCTAAAACTGAATGTTACAATTTTATTATGTTTGTCATCCTCCCCTATTTCCTGTTTCCATAGCATAATTCATCTGCACCCTTTGTACATAAAAAACGTATGGCTTAATTCTGCATCATCTTTGTGTTACATTAATATCCCTAATTAAATTGTTGCCACAACTTCTTCCTCTTTAACTAGGACTCCTTTCCCTTTCTGTCCTGTATCTTTCTCATTCCTCACATTTCTTTTAATGCAACTTACTCTGGGGTATGTCTACTATTCCTAATTCTTTCTTTTTTACAACTTCCATAAGCAATACAAGGTCCTCAACTAACAGACGGTCCATACCTTTCCATTTATTTGTTATTCCTTTTTTTGCCATTAGTAAAATAAAAGTAATTAATGCTGTTTTGCTCCCCTGCATCTTAGGGTAAGCTACCCATATTTGTATAGATGCTTCCACTCCCTTGCCATCCTGACATTCTTACAAATTTCTCTCCAGACTTTTTCTAGTATTTCACATCCTAGTTCATTTTCCCATCCTCATCTCCTTTTATATTCTGGGACCTTTAGTAATGGCTTACATGACCTACCAGTTATCCTCAAATAATACCCGTTGCTTATCTCGACTTTATTAATACATTTATCAGTTTCAAGCTGACATCTGTTGTTTTTCAGTACTTCCCTATCATACTTAATCAGAATATTATCAAGTCCTTTAGACTTAATTTTGGACATCGCAAGGTATTATGTTCCCCATTCTCTTTACTGTTTCCAAAAAAGTATTCTCTCTCTCTCTCTCTAACCTATGGTTCCACGTTCTTAACTTCCCCTCTATTAATTGAAAAAGTGCTGCCACTCAGCCTATCAGCCTATGTTCACAACTGTGTGTCATAACTAGTTCCCTCTCTTGACAGGTTTTATCTATTATAAGAGTCCATATGGTTAGTATCTTTGTCCAATCATTCTGCCTTTGTTGTGAATGAAGCATTATTTTACATCGTGCTGAACAATTCTCACATTGAAGGTAATAAAGCATTTTGCACTGAGCTGCCAGGAAGTAGTCATATAAATGAACAGCCCCTAATCCTCCTTCTTTATGGTGTAAGAATCATTTCCTTCCAGGCTACTCTGAGATGTTCATCATCTGAAAAAAAATTAATACCTTTCTTCTTAATTGGTCCTAATATTTTGCACCAGGGTCATATATACAGGACTGAGTTGCATATAATATTAAAGGCACAATATTCATTTTTGTTACTTGGATCCCCTGACATAGATCACAAAAATGTAATTTCAGTTTATTTAGATTCTCACTCACCTTAATTCTTACTTCCTCCCAGGTCCTCTTAGGTGACTCATCTGCTTTCTTTTCAATCCATACCATCAAGTAATTAACCGACAATAACCCCTAAGCTGACGGCAACATTGAATCAACTCCCATATTGATTAGTGATTCACAGCTAGTGCTTTCATTTTTCTCAGTATTAATTTCATATCCTGAAATACTGGTGAATATACTTATAATGTTAAAAAGTTGTAGAATATCCACATTCAGATTAATAAGGTACACCATGATATCACCAGCAAGCAGGACTAGCTTTTCCTGCCAATCTCCCTAGGTCCAGCCTTCTATATTTGACTGCCATATCTTCTAAGTTAGGGGCTCTAAATAAAGGGCAAATAATAATAGGGAGAGGGGGCAACCTTGTCTAGTGCCCCTTTGTATTTCTAACAATTTAATCAGTCTGGCATTCACCTTTATATTCACTGTGGAGTTTAAATACAGTGTCCTCCATAAAGCTACCAATTTTTCTGAGATTCCAAACCAAATTAATGTCTCACAAAGGTATTTCCAATGAACTTGATCAAATGCCTCAAGTTCCCGAAGCACCAGTTTTATCTGTTTTCTTCGCATCTTCTTATGCATTTAATTACTTTTTATGATATTATAAGACATTTGCCTCCCCTCGATAAACTCATATTGGTGATCATCTATTAAATCCAGCAATACTTTATTGAATTTCTGTGCTATAATTGACATAAAAAAATCTTATAATCAATATTCAAGATAGATATGGGTCTATACCAACTCAGCACATTTATGTCATTTCCTTCCTTACAGATGAGCATTATCACTGCCTCTTTCTATGATGTAGGGAATTATTGGTCTCTGAGAATCTCATTAACCAGTTTCAGCCATATCCGCACTAATATCTGCCTATATTTTCCCAGCATTCTACGGTATTGCTATCTATTCCTGAGGCTTTTCCTGCTGCTTTAATACTTGTTCTTCTACCTCTTTTCTCCTGATAGGCTTGTCTAAATCCTGTCGTTGCATCTCTGTTACCTTTCTAAGCTCTATCCTTTCAAAAAACGTTTCATTTCTTGTTCCCAGTATCCTGTCCTGTTTTATTCCTTGTATAAACACTGAAAATATTTCCATAATATTTCTTCTAGTTCTTTAGTCCCTCTAATAATACTTCCACTGAAGGGGTTTATTAACTTCCAGATCCTCCTTTTTACTTTCTGCTGCTCAACCTATTTGCCAAAATCTTCTGTTGTCTTGGGAAATTTATTTCCTTCGTCTGTCTCAATTCTGCCTGTATTAAAAGAATATTGTGCTATAGCTGTGTCACTATGTCACTAATCGCTATTGCAATATTCATCATTTATCTCTATTACTTCTAAAGTAGGACCTTCCTAAACTGTTGCTTTCTTAATTGAATTAGTTTGGCATTCTTAAAAGCCCTTTTCTACTTTCCTCTCCATCATATACCTTTTTATCAAGTTTTAAATCCTTTCCCACTCTTACATGATATTTTTCTTTCTATTCCCCACATTTGTTTCTTGTAATATTGATGCTATAGTCCTATGTGTCTCACCTCCCTTCTTGTCCTCTTATAACCACAAGAGTTTTAGTCTCCAGTATCTCTGCTATCTCTGTCTCTCCCAAAGTCAAGTCAAGTTCTACTTTCACCAGAGAATAATCTGATAATCACAAAGGGTGTGCCTGCAGGGACTTGCTTAGTAGTATCCCTTCCCTATTAATATAAAATCTGTCCAGATACCATGTATGTTCAAGAGACTAGTTAAAACGTTTTCCTTCTGGGAGAATATTCAAAGTGCGGGGACTCCATTTGCATCATCTTTTGATGTGATTATTTTCAAATCTCCTGCTGTTATTGTTACTCTTTACATAAAGTCTACAAATTCTTCCATTACTTCCCTCATTCCTTGTCTGTTTTCCTCGGGAGGCATATAAATATTTCTTAGTGTAAATCTTTTATGTCCCAATAGCATCTTATAAAAACAAATCTACCTTTATTATTTAATTCAGTGCTGGTTACCTGTACCAGGGTCTGTTTCTTTCTCAATGCAATAATCTCTCTCTCTTTCAACCTTCAATGGCATTAAAAAATATCCTTCTCTGAATTCATTCCTTATTATTCTCTCATGATCTTCCTGTCTCATGCATGTTTCCTGCCACATTACTACCTTGCCCCAACCGATACATATATTCTAGCAGCTTCCTCCTTTTACTAACATCCTGTAGTCCATTCATGCTCCATGCCAGCATGCTTATCCTTGACTGCTTTCATTTCTTAATTGGTTCTGGTCCGGGTGGCAGAAGATTACTCATCCCTGCCATAATTCCTTTTCCAGGTATGTTTTTGTGATGTAATACTCCCAAGGCTGCATGTTCTAAACCTTATTATACCAAGTTAAAAAAAAAAAAACTACCAACAAAATGTGCTAACCTCCCAACTAACTGTCCACCCTCTTTAACTAGGTACACAGTTATATTTATAACCAGTCAACTAACAAAATTACTCTGATTCTGTGCTCGAGTGGTACTGTACCCTAAGCATTATATCCCCACCTCCAGCTTTATTAAAATTAAATCATTTCTTATTGCACATCTCTGTCGTCTCATTCTTCCTGTGTAAATGTAATGGTGACATATCTCATTTACTCCACTACTGGGCCACTAATTCCTTTCTGATATCCTCAAAAGAGCTTTACAATTTCTTGCTAAAGGGGCGCTAGATACAGAATAATCTGTCCCATTTTCCTTCATCTAAAAAAATGTCTTCACTAAAGCATACCCAAATTATATCACATCATGTAGTTTGAATAACTTACCTAGAATTATTCATCCCCCTCCCCTGTTACCTTCACATTATACTAACAGTAAAAGTGTTAAGACAATAGTAAATCACATGCCATAATCAAGTTTGGTATCACATCATAAAAACTAATGAAAATCTTTGAACAACTAAATGCCTTTTCCAATAACATAACTTTTTCAAAGATTTTTATTTTTAGTATCTCAAGTCATCTATTAAGGCTTTATATTGGCAAAGTCCTTCATCAATTATAGCCTATACCTTGTGTGCATTTACTATACGGAAATCTTTATTCAGCAGCTTACTGAAGAACATTTCATGGTGTCTTTAAAACTTTGTACACTTGTATTGAAGTCAACAGTAAGTGCTGTACTATCATAATGAAGTGGGCACACTGATTAGCTTTTAGGTCTTCATTTCTAGCCAAAACATAATATGCCTAAATAAAAAAAAACAGTTACGTATTAGGTTTATGCTACCCTTGTTTATTGTTCTTCGTCGACTGCCTCTCTTGGGCCTTCAATGACCTGTTGATCTTGTGCCTGTAGTCCTGTAGTGCTATCTCCTTGAAGTTTGGTGCCATCTGTCCTTGTTTTTCATGCGTCCTCTTCTGAAAAATAGACAATGGTTTCCCGGGCCATGTACTTCAATCTCCCTCCAATCTCTGTTGTTTTCTTACAGTAGATTCTGCACTTACACTCATGCCTTCAGGGTTGGTGAAGAAATATTTATACTGGTGCAGTTGTTTAGATGCTTCCTCCAGGTCAGTTAATATCTTCAAACCTGTTGGAAAATATACTTTAACCACTGATGGATATACATCATTTTAAAGCACAAATGAAGGTCCTTACATATTTTGAAGAGCAGTACAAGCCTCCCTCTCCTCATTCTGGTACTCTGAGAAAAGTGCTGCTTTACATAAATCCATTGACTACCTAACAGCAGCTGTTTTTATTTTTCCAGAGCACCCCAAGAAGTTATTTACTATTTCAGTTGTCCACTGTGTCCTTTCCCATACAATTGAGTCTCTTGGTAGACTGGTCTAATGATAACTACAGTAAAAAGCTCAAAAGGCACATCTACAAAAGGCATGGGAGTAAGACGACTTTTAAAGCTAGGATTTGGGGCTGTTTTTTCCCAGTGTTTTCCTCCATTTCCTGATGCCTATCAGGCCTTATGTGGGTCATTCAGTTCATTAATGGGTAAGAACGTACTGAGAAGGGCCAATATCCAGTCAGCCATCAGGAGTGGTTTGAGGTTTTTCCATTTCCACCCCAGCCCTAACCGTATGTGCACTTAGCAAGGCAGCAAGGAGGCAACATGCAATGGCCTGACTGCAGAGCACATACTCTGACTTCAACAAAGGGCAATTCTCCAAGCCCCGCTGCCCCTCCCTATTGCAGCATGAACAGTGGTCTTCCTGAGCT
Source organism: Protopterus annectens (assembly GCF_019279795.1). NCBI lineage: Eukaryota > Metazoa > Chordata > Ceratodontiformes > Protopteridae > Protopterus > Protopterus annectens. The sequence continues at coordinate 876,534,752 of NC_056741.1, forward strand.
CTGCCAGGGAGACTGTATCACCATGTGTGTCTCCAAATGCATACAAACCCCATGCTGCAGCCAAGAGATATAAGTGGGACATGTTCCTTCACTCTTCCTCCTCCCAGCTTAGCCGTCCAGTGCTGGTGCCACTCATCTAACTTCAGCCCTCTGCACCAGAGAGCTATTTGGGGACTGTTTTCAGACATTCAGGGTATCCTGATCAAAAAATTTCATTTTTTTAGTTTGTCTGGCCAGTAGGTTTTGCCTACCTTGGTGTGCCCCCCACCCCTGAGTTCCTATTTCTGCCTACAAACATAATGCCCTGTTTATCTTGTGTGCGATGAGGCCTGATGCTCATTAAGAATGAATAGGAAGGGAAATCAGTCTAAGGAAGTGAGCTTATTAAATATTCCACCTGCAACTTCTGCAGGGTCTGTAGAAACATCACAAAGTACTAAGGTGTGGCCACAGGGAAAGATGTGCACAAGCAGTGCTTCCACATTATGCACGAGTGTTGATAAGGCTCTGTGTGGTTCTACATGCAAAACTGCAACAGGCAGGAGATGTGATTTAGAAGCTTTAAAGGGCCATGACTCAGGTGTGTTCATCTATTTTTGACCAAATTAAATGAGGCATTGCCTTCTCCCTCGGTAGATGTGATCCGTTACTTAGAAGTAGCAAGGAAAGGTAGGCAATACTTCAAGCCCAAACCAGCAGTTGGGTGTGCCAACTGGCACACAACACAGGGTATTCCATTTGCCTGACCCATGGTGGGAAAACTTAGTATATGTACAGTACAGTAATCCAGTGTATGAAACCTGCATAGCAAAGTGTGAAATAAGGTAGCTATGTAATTGTTTATATGCTGTTAATATGCCTATATTCCTGTGGACACCTAGAAGATACACATTATATGGGGAAGTCCAAGTTACTGGAGACCCTAGCAGTCAGGGAAATGTATCCTCTACCAGACATGTGTCAGGATTGCCCCAACCCCCTTGGGTAGGGAGTACTTATGGGGGTACTGATGTTGACAGCAGACATGGTTACTGTCCTCCATTGAAGTTAATGCATCAATGGTCACAACCCAGCATATATGGAGGGCCATCACTGAGGCACAGGCTAATACCACCACAGCCATGACAAAGTTAGTAAGGAAGATGCAGAGTGTACTAAGTGACCTTCAGGAGTGCATGTCTCATATGTATGATTGTTTTGACAGACTAACTCACATACTGGAACATGCTATGCCCTCTTCAGCTTGCCTACTGTGCGTGAGGTACTGACTACGATGGTGTTCCATCTCTGCCTCCACAAATGGCAGCTATTGTGATCATTGGTGATATAGATCACATACAGTGCTAGCACTTCCACATCTGTTGTGAAGGTGTCTCGGCACGGAGAGGACATCTGTGGGGTTGTGGCAGTCACTGCAGTAACATGTCTTGTAACTGACGTTGATCACAGTCATACAGCAACATACAACCAGTGCAAATGCAAATCCTGGAAGAGCCAGTTCTGGTGTGTGTGTGTGTGTGTGTGTGTGTGTGTGTGTGTGTGTGTGTGTGTGTGTGTGTGTGTGTGTGTGTGTGTGTGTGTGTGTGTGTGTGTGTGTGTGTGTGTGTGTGTGTGTGTGTGTGTGTGTGTGTGTACATAGGATGCTTAAACCTCTGCTATGCATGCCCTGGACCTGTCAATCAATTAATATATACATTGCTGCAACTTCCACTGAGTCTGTGTTCCAGGGGACACACACTAACACCACCATCCATTGTTGCTGGTTCCTCCACTGACTCCATGTTGGGCTTAGTTTCCACTATCTGGTGTTCTGGGAACAGCTCCTCCTGCAACTGTCCCCCCACTAGAACTGCCTTCTAAGTATGATACTGTTTAACATTGAACATACTGAAAATATTTTTCCAACTATGCCAGGATCATACTGCAGGGCACTAACAGATGAATCTAGATAGTGAAAGCATGCCTTCAGCAGCACAAACACATGCCCAAGAAGTTTCCGTGTCTCCCGTTGGACATAGTTGTACCTCTGGTCTGCTTAATTCTGTAGATGTCTGACGGAAGTCATCAGCCAATGTTCCAGGGCACAGTAGCATAGCTGAGGTGGGGCAAAGAGGGTAGTTGCCCCAGGTGCAAAGTGCTAGGGGCGTGTGATCAGCAGATCTTGATTGCCCTCAGTGCATTACTAGCATTCAGAAATGAATGCTGGTATTGTATTTGTGGTCAGAACTGAAGCGCTTTGATTGTGGCATAAACTGTAGCAACTAGTTAATCTAGCAAGCAGTTTGCCACAGTTTTAAAAAAATGTATTTAACATTTGTTTACCAGGAAAGTCCAACTGGGTCAGAGCCCATTTTCAGTGGAGGCCCAGGGAGAAAAGCTCCACAGACAATTAGCATAATTACATTGATTACATTAACTTGTACACTTTAGAATAGAACACATTGATTATACCATAAAATTCCCTTGAAGAAAAGATAGATATTTATACAATCAATAGTTTAAAATCATCTTGCAAAGAGGATACAGACCTAAATGATGTTGCTTATGTTAAATTATACACATTAGAATTGGACATTTTGAAATACTATAAAGTTCACAGTGGTGGAAAGGACAGACATTTATAAATCCAATAGTATGAAACCATCTTGCACAGAAGATAATGACATAAGATTTATGTGTAGCGAGTATCCAAGAGACAAGAGATCTTTACAAATTAGAAAATATGTTAGAGGAGTAATTGGGTAGTTGTGTGGTGAAGGGGAGCAGAATATAATAGCAAGAATGAGTAACTATAATTCAATATGATGGGTGTTAACTGAAGGAGTAGAGGTAGGGAAGCTAATAGTCAAGAAAAAAGATTTTACCAGGGCTAGTAAATGGGCAAAAAATAAATCTTTTTTTTATAAATGCAGTGCTTTAATGCTCCATGTGCATGAACTGTAGCAACTTATTGATACAAAAGTAGCAAGCAGTTTGCTTCAGTTTAAAACAAAATAAGAGTTTTTTTGTCTTTAACAACTGAATAAGTTCATAGGTTCATAGGTTCATACTAGGCTATCTGCCCTAGGGCATTTATAAGCCTAGCCCAGAGTTTTGTGGCTTTCACCACCCCTTTAGTTTGAAGGAATACTATGCCCATTATTTTGCTGTGCCTCTGTCAAGCAGTGACACCGAGGTTATCCCTGGGGTATACCTGCGATCTCCCATCCATTGGTCAAGATTTCTCTTGAACAAGGCCAGCGAGGTGCTCTGCCTCACATGTACTGGGATTTTGTTCCACAGCATAGGGAGTCTCTGGGTGATGAATCTGTCCCTCCAGCACATCCTATTAATAGCTGTGTTGAGGTTTAAGTCTCTTGCCCTTGTAGTTCTGATGGATTTAGATTTTTTGATAAGTGCTTCATCCCTGCAGTGTGTGGTAGTTTGCTTCAGTTTAAAGAGAGAGACAAGACTTTTTCTCTTTTTGCTCTTGAAATTGGAGGAGCATTTAGTGGAAAGCATGACATCAGGGAATTGGCTGAGCAACAGAATAGCTAGCTGCACCTCTACAAGGGCATGTTCAGCATAGCCAATAAGATGCCCCTGCAGTAAGTCAAACCTCACAAAACCATGTGTCGGAATCATAATAACTACTAGGGTGGCCTGCAGGCACATTATAGATGATGCCATGTGTATTACAGATTACCTGGTGGTTAATGGAGTAATAATATCTGTGGTTCATGTACCACCTTCCCAGTTCATGAGGTGATCCTTTATTTCAATGTGGGCACAATCTCTGCCCCCCTGTCCCACATGGTTTTTCCTCTCACTTGTGTGGTACATGGGAACCTATGCTTCCCCACATGTTGAAACGTGGTATTAAGTAAATGTTTCTTGAGGCAGATGCCTGAGATACTCCCGCTATGTCCCTAGAGGTTGCTGAAAGGTTGCTGTAGTTAGTATATGTAAAGCTGCATATACATTGGTATCCACTATGACAAGCACTCCATGACTGCCATGGGGCTGCAGATGAGGCTGATGCATATCCACAATGTCTTACATTGTCTCATCCACACAGTACTGTTTTGCAACGATGGTGCCATGGAGTTCATCAATGTTAAGCAAGCTTGTATGATATGGTGAATTTGGGGGTGATGATGCTAAACATCATGGTTCACAGTGAAAATAAGAGCTTGTTGCAGATACACATTTTCTGGTGTAGTGACAATCACTAACATTTTATTGCAATCACTTAGCATGAGCTAGGATATTTGGCAGTGCTCATTTAGACAGAGGGTACCACTCCATGACATGATATGAATCACTCAACTATCCCGTTTCTCCTCATTAGGTTCATAGGTTATAGGTTCATAGGTTTATACTAGGCTATCTGCCCTAAGGCATTTATAAGCCTAGCCCAAATTTTTGTGGCTTACGCCACCCCTTATATGAAAAAATACTGTGCCCATTAGTTTGTTGTGCCTCTGTCCAGCAGTGACACAGAGATGATTCCCGGGGTAAACCTACGATCTCCCATCCACAGGTCAAGATTTCTCTTGAACAGAGCCAGCGAGGTGCTCTGCCTCACATGGACCGGGATTTTATTCCACAGCATAGGGAGTCTCTGAGTGATAAATCTATCCCTCCAGCACGTCCTATTTATATCCGTGCTAAGGTTTAAGTAGCTTGCTCTAGTGGTTTTGGTGGATTTGGATTTGGATTAGTATACACTAAGATGCTTATTTTAATAATAATGCTCATTAACATGCCATTATATGTCCATTAGCATATATTATGGCCAACTCTATGCTTGATATTCCTCAGTAGTGGTAAGTGTGTCTCTGAATCATGCATACCCTGCACATACCTCTCAACTATACAGATTTTAGCAGAATGTGCAGATTTTTCCCTCATATTTTTGGTCCAATGTTTCATAAAATTGTAGTTTTCTGACAAATCATGTCACTGAAGGTTAAAGTCAGAAAATAATGACAGACATTTGAGTTTCAGACGTCATACTCTTTAGAAAATCCATGCTAACACAAAACCTGCTATGCTATCAACTTTCTAAGTTTGTAAGAGCAATATTTAAAAATTGTCCCTATTTTTGGGCCTTTGTCCCCCCCCATTATTTATGGCTTTGTCCAGATTTCTTGCTCTAAGAGGTTGAGAGGTATGACCCTGCATGTGTCACTCATCACACAAATTCACTCTCCACAATGCATCAAAGTTTTCTGAATGCCAGCATATGTGTTTTAGTTCACAATAATGAGACCATACCATGTTATTTTTAGAAATGTCTACTCATGGCATTCATAAGTAATGGTCTTTGCTGCGACTCCAGTTTATGGAAGTAAAATTATGGAAATGTGGGAGAAGCAGTATAAGTGAAAAAAAAAGCCGATGAGGTGTAAACCTGGAGTAGAAACAAATAATGGAGAGGCGTACATGCAGAAAATGCTCAGGGAAATAGTTTGAGTATGGCTGCATGATATGAGCTGGTATGGTATTTGCATGAAGCAAGGTAGTATGGTGTAGAAATAAAAGTGCACTTTACCTTGATGATATGTGGGACCTTCCCTTCTTTGCCAAAGACTAATAGGCATGAATAAATTAACTGATGGCCCTGCAAGAAAGAAAGAGGAGGAGAATGTATTCCTCTTGCAGCTGAGTTTAGGCCACATTATTTTTGTCTTCTTTTTTAGTTACATTGTTAATATAAGAGCAGCCAGGTGATAATACAGGTAGATGATCATGTTGGAGGAATTAGGTGTCCTGGGGAGGGAGTATACAGGTGGTGGCTAAACGGTTTGGCTGAATTAACTGGGGACAAAGTATATCCTTGTGGAACTCTGAGTAACGAAATAAGCTAATCTACTCTGCTACCAACTAATTCAACAGTGCACTTTAAGAACATGAAGCATCAATTTAGTGTTGATAGGTGAAAGCTCCTTCAAATATATATGTTTTGAAAGAATGGAGGAGTAAAAGAATGAGAATTGGTGAGTCACAAAACAAGGATGGGGCAGTGCAGAAGTCAACAAGATGGCACTGATTAGATGATAAGGTGAATGGGATACAGATCTAAACTACTACTTAGAGAAACTATAAGGAGGAACACCTTGTGGAGTCTGTAGGGAAATGAACTTGCTTTAAGAATATATCAGTTGTTGAGAACACTAGGCACACGGGAAATAATAAATAGAAGGTAGGTAAATCTGGATCAAAGTAAATTACCAGCATGGTTACAGCATGAGTGGGTGAGTAAAGTATGGAAATGAAGGCTGCCTTCAGTTTATAGGCAAAACTGAAAGGAAATTGTGGTTGTGCCCCATGGGAAAGGCAATACTGAGAAAGACAGCATGAGTAGTTGCAGGGGGGGGGGGTAGAGAGATTAATTTGTTATAAAGATAGTGAGTGTGTAGAGGGTATTTCTAGGAGACTAGGCAGGAGAAACTAAGTAAAGGTATATGCTCAAAGAAATAATCCAAAATTAATGATAAAAATATTTCACAAGAAAGGAGAAAAGAGAAAGGGAAAAATGAGACAGTGGACTAGGGTGATCATGCTTTTGGTTTATTTATACAGTGAGCTTCTGTTACAAAGGGTATTCTGTGGGCAAAGAAATAGAGGAAAGTTTGTTTTGGGTAGATGCTGCTAGGTCTGACACAAGATAGAACAAATTAAGCCACATAAAAAACAAGCAGTAACCAAACAGATCAAATCTGTGTGACTGCATATGATGTAGGTACGGAGGATTTAGTAGTCTGACCTGGCAGAGAGCAAATCAGTGTGAAATGTAACAGGAACATGGCTTCATCAAACATGTTGCCTAGAACAGGAACATGGCTTCCTCAGACATGTTGCCTGGAACAGGAACATGACTTCCTCAGACATGTTGCCTGGAACAGGAACGTGGTTTCCCCAGACATGTTGCCTTAAACTGGAACGTGGCTTCCTCAGACATGTTGCCTGGAACAGGAACATGGCTTCCTCAGACATGTTGCCTAGAACAGGAACATGGCTTCCTCAGACATGTTGTCTGGAACAGGAACATGGCTTCCTCAAACATGTTGCCTGGAACAGGAACATGGCTTCTTCACACATGTTGCCTTGCCTGGAACAGGAACATGGCTTCCTCAGACATGTTGCCTTGAAAAGGAACATGGCTTCCTCAGACAGCTTGCTGGAACAGGAACATGGCTTCCTCAGACATGTTACCTGTATCACACACAAGAAGGATAAGGAAAGAGAGAACTATTCAATTCAATGAGTGACTGAGAGGCTGATGCAATAAGTAGAGATGTGGAATAATAATTGATTGGTGAACTATATTGCAGAGCCAGTGCATTTTCACAGTGAAATATGTGTATGCACATGTGGGTGGAAAGGGGATTCTTAAAGACAAACAGTAGAAATATTAAAACAATAGTAAGTTTGCACTAAAGATCTATGTGTGTGTGTGTGTGTGTGTGTGTGTGTGTGTGTGTGTGTGTGTGTGTGTGTGTGTGTGTGCGCGCATGGGGTGCCTTTGCTAATAGATTGCATGGGCTGCTAAAGAGAACAGGTCAGGTCTGATGGTACGGTGTTTGATTCAGAGATATGGTAATGAACTGCTGATGAGGTGTTTTCCCTTGTGGCTTTACTTTGTCTCAAAAGTGAAGTTTCACTCCATCATGCTGGAATTAAAACTGAGTGCTGGTGTTTTTAGGGTTTTTACATTGCAGCCTTGAAATCGTGGATCTACTGACACTGGAAGTAAATTCTGCAAAAAAGTGCAGACAGCTTAAAGAGAATCTTAATGAACACTCATTGCAATTCAAGAAATGCAGTGGTAGTGAGCTAGCATAAGAAGTGTTTAGCAGCAACATAAATATATATATATATATACACATACATATATATATATATATATATATATATATACACATACATATATATAAAATCTTGTTAAAAACCTGTTACAATAGCAACCTTATCTACAACAAGCACAACTTTCATTCAGATAGTATTAGATTCAAACAATAAACATCCTGAGTGGAATGGAATGCACTAATGAAGAAATCATACTCTGCTCTCAGTCCTGGTCATAGGCCTCCTCAGAGCTATGTCTATGCATCATCATAGATGTTCAGAGGTTCAAACATAAGTACTAGGCTAGCTGGCCTTGAGGCTATTTTTAACCTAGCCAGTTTCCCTTTTGGTACTTGAATTAATCTATCCCTTTTAATGTTTAACTGGCTTTACCCATCCGATGGTCGCTAATTATATGTTACCCCTAATGAGAATACAGGTTTATAGGTAAGTACTAGGCTATAAAGGAAGGACTCAAGCATTTATAATACCCATTTATCAATCAGGTAAACCTACTGGACACACAGTCCCTTTTCGAGGGCAAACCTAAGAGCAATACTAATTAAACAACTTGCTTAAGGTCATACAGTAGACAAATGAGAGATGAGGGGATTAAACCCTGTACCATTAGAACCACAGCTCACTGTATTAACTCTCTTCACTAACTGCTAGGCTGAATGTTTATAGGATCATATGAAGTTGCTATGCTTATGGCCTGAGGGCCCTTACAAGCCTAGCCAAGTTCTACCCTTATTTCCACGATCAGCACCTATTGCCTATGTCCAAGAGGGACACAGATGGAACCCCTGGGATGAATTTACAGTTATCCATCCAATTGTCCAGATTGCATTTGAAGAGGGCCAATGAGGTGCTCTGTTTGACATGAAGTGGGAGTGTGTTCTAAATGTGTGGTAACCTCTGGGAGACAAATCTGTCCCTCTAGCAGGTTCTCTTAATGTCACATACCAGGTTAAGGTCTTTAGAGCGAGTAACCAGTGTGCCATTTGACTTACGGATATGCAGCATTTCCAATAAAGCATGGTCAGAGATTGCCTTGCATGCAAGGCAGAGATCACATCTGAGTAGTTTGTATGAAACAGAATAAAGTGACAGTGATGTTATATGGTTATATGGTCAACAGCTTCTACCGCTAATTCGGATGCAAAATAAGTTCAGACAATGTGAGGCTGTAGTGTAAATCTACTTTAGTATAGGTATTCTATATGTCATCTATTGTAATAATTCATAGTGTCACCCCTGTAAAAATGACTTCTCATCCAGTGAGACAAATACCCTCCTTAATTAAGTGGGGGTAAAGTATATCCTTGTGGAACTCTGACTAATTAAGTAAGTTTATCTAATCTGCTACCAACTAGTAAACAAAATTGAAATGAATACATAAGTAAGGTTAACATAAGCATATTTATTGTATAGTGATATTAAGGAACTATAATAATTTATTATAAGGACTAAGGAATCAGGGTGAATGGAGTACTTTAAAACTCGACCATTCTGACAGTATCATTAGATAATTCAGCTGACTGATTAAATAGAAAGATGTCATTTCATTCTTTCTTTCTTTCATTCATTCTTTGATTATTGCTTAATCGACTTCAGGGTCATAGTGGAACTACAGCATATCTTAGAAACTATCAGAGAGATGATGCCAGATTAGCACAGGATGCTCACACACACACACCACACCCATGCACATGCATATCACATGCACACAAACACCACATGCACACATCTGCACTCACATTTAAATATGGTGCACAGCACACCATGCACATGGACATGCACATCACATGCCCACAAACACCATATGCACACATATGCATTCAATTTAAATATGGTGCACAGCACACCATGCACATGGACATGCACGTCACATGCACACAAGCACCACATGCACACATATGCACTCACATTTACACACGGTGCACAGACTCAAAGCAACCTGCAATGTAACCATTTCTTCTACACTATCCCCGGGATTCATGAAGCTTGCGCCAGGCGCCAGAGTAGTGTCGGTGATCTAGTGCCAAATATGGCCACCGAGCGATTCAGGTACGAGCTGTTTCCATGTGCACTAACAGCGTACGCCAGAGCTGCGCAGCTCTTGGCGCATACATGCTAATTACCCCATGCGCAGCAGTGTAGCATGCAAATGAAGGTATATAGCGATTCATGAAGTGGTGGAGGCATAGCGTAAGCATGAAGAAATGTAAACCAAAAAAAATGGTTTACATTTTGTCAAACATAAAATCGGAGCCATGAAAGCAGACCAAACTTACGTATTATAATGTTAATATATGCCAATGGCTAAATATATAGCCAATGGCATAAAAAAACATGCACAACACATAAAAAATAACATTTAATGTCATGGCCACACTAAAGCAAAGTAAAACCGCAGTGCATCTGTGCGCAAACAGGATCACAAGGAAAATATATTTAGATGTCATAAAACTGCAATGTAACACAATTCATGATATCCCCATAATAGTCAATGGCATGCATGCTACACCACAACCATGGTGCAAGGGTTTCTAAGGGTCTGTGACAGTGTTCTGTGTGGTAACTAGGAATTAGTAGTCAATGCAATGCAAATGAGTCAGGTAATACTGAATTGCAAATGCCCCACCGGCATAAGGATGTGCCACACGGCATAGCAGTACAACACCGAGGAGTGGCCCGGAGGTAAACATGACATCAAGAGAGGGGTGCGCCACCGTAGCTGTAAGCACATTGGATCATTGCTAATCTGGGTTGCCTGTTTCTAAGCAAAGCCGCAGGATAGGGGTGTGGAAGTAGTCATAGCTTTGCTTAGCTGAGAGCACACAAGGTAACAGAAAGTTCATGTGAACATGGATGAAAACGTGCTCGAAACCTGGTAAATGGCTGTGTGCGGCGTGCACCACAGCTGAAACAGGAAGGATAAGGAAAGACAATAAGGAAATGCTGCAGCATGGTAATTGGAGTACAAATGAGTAATTAACACCTAAGAACTCACAGTGGGCCATAGACAACAGCTAACAAGGCTGTTAGCAGCTACCTGCAGAACAGGAAAGGGGAGGTGCAGTACAGCAAAGAAAAGAGAACTGTCACAGCAGAACAAAGCAAACTTGCAGTAGATCAGCTACATAACATATTTCCCAACACAATCCTGGGTTGTGAAAGTACAAAACTAGAAAGCCGGCAGCTGGATGCATGCCTGACAATGGGAGGGGAATCGTGTTGAAAATTGAAGTAAAGGGCAATAGACGAATCAAGGCAGCCAAGCGTAAGTCAACACCAAAGGCCCCACAATAGCAGTACCTGCTGTAAAACCAATAATTAAGATACCCCTCAGCTGGAATAGCACAAACACACCCAATTACACCAGCATCATCCATTGCACAATAGTATAAGGTGTGAAAGCCCCACACACACACTTGTGTATTCCCAGACACTCTGCACCATTGGTGTATACAGATGGGGAACTTTTAATATGTACATGTTAGGGGGCGCCATAGCTTTGATTCACCAGCATGTGTTGGAGACTGACAGTGGTGTGGAGGATGATGCTGACAACCATCTCAGGCATCGGAGGAGGAGAAGAGTGTTCAGACCCAGGGTAACCTACCAGGGGCTACATGATCTGGAGATAGTAGAGCATTACAGGGTGGACAGGGACATCATACAGCAACTTGTTGAGCTGTGCCGGCCACGCCTCAGAGCCAGAAGTAACAGAGGGGAACCCATCCCAGTGGACACGAAGGTATGTGTAAGCTTGAGAATACTAGCCACAGGTACCTTCCAAAGGCCAACTGGGGATATCATGGGGATCTTGCAGGCATCAGCATCCAGGCTACTCCACCAGTTCCTGGATGCCATGTTGCCACATGCCAATGAGCACATATACTTCTCCCAAATGCAGGAGGAGTTGGCCAGCAATATGCGTCTCTTCAACCGCGTGGCAGACTACCCGGAGGTACTGGGTGCAATAGACTGCACACACATACACATCAAGTCACCACCCAGTGAGCAGGGTCGGTGCTACATAAACCACAAGGGATACTCCTCCATCAACTGCCAGGTCATGTGCACTGCCCAGGGCATTATCATGGATGTGTGTGGTGGCAGCCCTGGAAGCTATCATGAATCCCACATCTGGCATGCCTCACAGCTATATCAGGTGTTTGCCAGGGGGGACATCCCATATGGCCACCTGGTGGGGGATGCTGGCTATGCACTGGAACCATAGATGATGACTCCCATCAGAAATGCACACACAGCCATGCAAGAACGCCATAATGAGGCACACGCAGAAACCAGAATCATCAAAGAGCGCGTGTTTGGGATGCTGAAATCACGGTTCCGTTGCTTGGACATATCTGGTGGAGACTTGCAGTACTCTCCAGGCATATGTGCCCACATCTTCATAGTATGTGCCATGCTACACAATATGATCCTGTGGAAACAGCTGCAGCAGGGACAGCCCACCACATTGCCAAGGGACTCACAGGCACAGTGGGACTCAGACCACGAAAACCCTGTGCTAGCCACAGTAGGCAGATGGAGGCATGCCCAGTATGCCCATGGCTTGGCAAAGAGGGAACGTATAGCACACACACTGACAGTGTAGGCACTCGTGGACTGACACCCTTCTCCACCTGCACTCACAGCAAACATGGATGGCACACACACACACAACCACCTGTAAATTGTCATGTATAGGTGGTCTACTGTGTGCATCCTACATAGGTAGCCCTCAACTATTGTACACACAACTGCAATTGGCACAAGGTAAGTCAATACCTGAACAGTAAATTAAGCTATCAGCATGTGTCCATACTGTATGTAGAGGTTCATAGATACATAGGTAGGTACATGCCCAACTGCCAAGGCCACTCATAAGCATAGGCAAAAAGTGGTTGCTGTCGCTACCCCATCGATTAAAGTAACTGTCCCTCTGTGGAGCAGAGCCAATTGCAAGATACCTGGGGTGTATCCACTGTACCCCACCCACTCTGCAAGGATTTTCTGGAGTGTTAGTGAGGGGTTTTTTATAATGTAATCAGGGATGTAGTTCCAAATAATGGGGAGTATCCCTGACAGGAATCTTCTCAGATGTTTACATGTTACATAGTATACCTTAAACACAGCTTGCATATATCGGTAGTTCACCACAGACTAATAAACATGTGGAACACACAACCATTGAAATGTGCATTAATCACTCTTGCACTACCAGTGCCTGCTCTGAGAGGTAAGATATCACTGCCTGGATTAGAACATGCAACCATGTACACAATCTTCACAATAACATACTGCTAAGCTACCTGAGATGTACCAATGGCAGCTGTGTATACTGACAGGATAAAACACAAAAGGTAGGAATGTGTTGAAATAGGACAAACCGGCATGTACCCAATGAAAAGTGTATGTTATATATATATATATATATATATATATATATATATATATATATATATATATATATAGAGAGAGAGAGAGAGAGAGGGAGAGAGATATATGTCGATATATGGGGATATACATATATATGTAGATATATAGATAGGTTAACAACATCTACATAACCATGGAGGTACACATAAATGGGATACCTACCACATATCGACTGCTTTACATACCGACACACATAATCCTGAGGCTTAAAGTCTGAAAGAACACAGTAACAAAACACCAGATGCGTGAGGTGTAAAATCACAATGTTAAGGGACAGTTAGTCAGTGCTTCTGGTGTTGTGGTTCAGGTAGGTTACTGTGTGTAAGTGAGTTTCTGAGAGCTGTAGTGTATGTAAATGTGTGTTCTGGGTGTGGTGTGTGTTCTTGGGGAACTGTAATGTGTGGGTGTGGGGTAGCTTTGTGCATCTGTTTGCACAATCTAGGAGGTAGAATATTAAAGTAGGGGGTGTGGGGGGGCGCAGACACCTACATGAGGGGTGTAAGGCGGCTTGCCCACCTGCTCATACGTAGTGTAGGATGGTTTGTTAGGATGTGGTGGGTAGCAGTGTGCCTGTGTGAGTGTGTGTGTGTTCCATGTTTGTGTTACTTTCGCGAGTTACTGTCGCTGTCGGTAATGTGGGGTATGGGAATCTGGGCATGGTACTCTGTGCGTCAGAACTGTGTGGTTTCGGGATTCCATAGGTATCCCGTATACAGCAGTTGAAGTGTTCATATATGTGTATAACATGGACCATAGCAATCACACATTCTGCCACGACCAACCTTTATGAACAAAGGATATGGAGAGTATATGCCTATACACTATTACAAATATGTGCTATGGACATGAGCCAATGATAGTGTTACAACCTGTCCCACTTTGCGAGGGACAGTCCCTCTTTGGGTGGTTGTGTCCTGACCAAATATATTAAAAGTGGCAAATGGCCTTGGATTGTAGGACATAATTATGTCCCATATGTAATGTAATAGTTGCATACAATAGTTCTTTCTGTATCTAAAATACCTACAGGTTACAAGAAACAGGATAAGCAACTAAACTGCTACAAGAATAAGCTTATAATTAGGCAAGAAAGGAAAGTTCAATCCCTTGTACTGACCATGGGTTTGTGTCGGCCTGTATAATCAGATGTGTGTCCCAAAAATGTCCCACTATGGCCATATGAAAATGTGGCAACCCTAGCCAAAGAGGGTCAGCCACCAACACAACTACATTGACTGCAAATACCTATGACAGAAATACACAGCTTTCATGTAGCAGCACTTTATTACATTTTGATGTATTTCCGAAAGGATTCAAGGACTAATATCGCCTGCATGCTATACAGGAACCACATAACAGTGCCTTAATGAATCAGCCTGCAATTACCATAGTATTAGCCACTAAAGGATAGGTTTTCACACAGGGAAGGAACCCTCACGCACATATTGATTATGTATAAAAGCAGTTCTTACACACCTGCATCTGTTATGCACACGAACCAACATCACCCCACACCCAAACAAATTACAATACAAACTGTAATAACATCACAAATCATTCACTCACTGTACAACATCTGCAGAAGCCTTAACATACCTTGTCAGATATACACTAACATGGCCCTATGTGAAATAGTTGCTGTTATACAATGAAACAGCTGCTGATGTTACAGGGTTTGTTTGCACTATTCCCGTTTCAGAGGGTTTTGTGTACACCGGGTTGTGTTAGCAATTACTGAGTAACAGCACAGTATGCTACACTTGTACACCAAATCAAGGATGTTTGGTGAGCACACTGTAAACCACACAACAGTTCATGCATAGCCATACAGCCTTGAGCTGCCCAAACATCCTTGCCAGACTTAAACATCTGCAGAAGTATCAGGTACAAACAAACCCTGCATAAGTAGCAATGTTCTGTACTCACATGTAGAACAAAATCATCTAGCCATTACTCACAATCCACGGGAGTCATGAAGCTAATATATCTCTGTCTGTCTCCATATAGCTGTTGAAATACATCACAACAACACATCCAGGCCGTCTTCCTTGAAAGTAAGGCAAACGGACAACGTCCAGAAGGAGTACTCAGTTATATACCACTGTTGCCATGGTATTGGCTAATGGAGCAGCTGCACAGCTGATGTGCATCTAATTAACTACTTTGGAACACCAATTGGTGGTCAGGATACCACATGTTACCGATATTTAACTAGAAAAGGATGGATTATCACACATTCAAACCATCCGTATATACCAGCAGAACATTACAAAGAAGATTGAAACACAAACTGAAAAGGATTGAATCAACAGTTAACGACACCTCGGGTTACTAATAAGGTATGTAGAACAGTCAGTATGTCTGTGTATTTAGTACCTTTTCTGTAGTATTTAAAGCGCACGCAGCCCATATAGTGGAAACAGTTATCTTGTAGTGATGTATTGTTGAGCATAGTAACGCTTGTAGTATTTGTGTGTACTGCTGTAGGTCACAAGGCAAACACCGTATACACCACAAGGGATGCTATATAATGGCTTTGAACACAAATATTCCCCACCAGCCGCTGTCAGTGGCAGGGCAGGTCCAACAAGTATATGCTATAACAGGGGATAGTATATGTTGATATATTGTAACAGTGGCCATATGTATGGATGTATTACTGAGAATAACATGTCGAAGGTTGGCCCACTGTGCAATTATGATTTGCATTGTGGGATTTTGTGCCAATAACTGTGTAATGTACAGTATTGTAGGCAGATATGTATTACAAATTACATAGCATTACTGTTATGTTAGGCAAACATTAGTTATGTCGATTGGCATTTACAATACACAATAAAAGAATACATATGTTTTTTAGTCACCCGACAGTTTATCAGCATGATAGCAAAGTAAAATGGAAGAGCTAGTTAACTATCCATGCACATAAGACATGTAATAAGTGCAAAGGTAGGTACTAGGCTGTCTTACCAAGGGTATTTATAAGCCTAGCTAGAGTGTGTTGGCTTTCGTCACCCCCATAGGTTAGTTCCCTGTGCCTCTGAACGGCAGAGCCATTAGTTCCCTGTGCCTCTGTCCAGCAGAGCCACTGCAGTGATCCCTGGGGTACATGTCTATCTCCCATCCACACGTCAAGATTTGCTTTGAAGTGTGATAGTGAGGGGCCCTGCCTGATGTACATTGGAATCATGTTCCAAAGCATGGGGAGTGTCCGGGTCAAGAATCTATCCGTCCAGCACGTCCTAGTCATCATTGTGGTTAGGTGTATATCCCTAGAGCATGTAGCTCTTAGGGGCCTCTGTTTAGGTGGAGCATATCCAGCAATACTGGGTTGGACATGGGCCTTGTATGTCAAGCAGAGATCACCTGTGAGTATGTGGTATGCAACGGAGTACAGCTGGAGTTTCTTAGGTTGCACAGGTCATCTGTTTGAGGTCAGTAATCCTCTTGGTGTGTTACTGTTGTGGTCTTCCAAGCTGTTGCAGTTGTCTTGTAAGGTATATCCCAAATGGGGTGTTGTATCCTTTAATGGATCTAATAAGTCATGAGTAGAGAGGCACAATGGCCTCCTTTGATCTGGATGTGAACCCATTAGAGATTAAGGGGGCCATGTAGAAGGATATTCTAACCACCTTGTCATTATGGGTATCGAAGGAGAGATTGCTATCTACTGGGGTTCCTGGATCCCTTATTACCTTTTCTGTATGTAGGGGACTAACACCTATGTGGTAGCCCATGGGTAATTAGTTATACCCAAAGGGGATGACTATGCACTTTTAGGCATTCAGTTTGAGGCCATGATATTGACACTAGGTGTCCGTCTCAGTGCGAACCTTCCAGAGGGTATCTGTAACAGCTGGGGAAACAATTATGTCCCCTAGTTTGCAGTCGTCCGCAAACCTTTTCAGCCAAAGCCCTCCTGAGCTTGTCTGTATGTCAGAGAATTATATACCGAACATGAGGGGCCCTAGGACTGAGCCCTGGGGGACGCCACTTGTAACTGGTATACAGTCGGACCTAGGGTATGCAACTCCCACTGTGTGGGTTCTGTCCGTGAGCCATTTTGCAAACCATCACATGACGTAGGGGTTAATGTTCAGGCGGATGGGTATGTTGATAATACCAGAAGGAGGAATGGTGTTGAAAGTCTATGAGAGAGCTAGGTAGGCTGTGTGGGCCTCCTTACCCTCATCTAATGCCTTGGTAACTTTCTCTAAGAAGTCCATCAGGTTTAGGAGGCATGGTCTGCCCTTAACAAAGCCAAACTGGGAGGGGTCAAAGGTTTGGAGGTACCCATTGCCTCTGTGACTGAGATCTATGATGTGCTCCATAGCCTTGCAGAACAGGCTAGTCAGGCCTATAGGGCAATAGGTCCTGTGGTGCCACCTTTGTGGAGTGGGATAACTGTTGTTGCATGCCATTCAGGGGGCACTAAGCCAGATGTGAGGTTATTATTGAACATGGTGCATAGGTGTGGAGCCAGTACATTCTGAAGTTCATGTAAAACGCAGCCTGGGATGTTGTCCAGTCCCATGGATGTTGTGATATTGGCTTTAGAGTGTGCAGCTTTGAGAGGAAGGGGGGAAGGTAGCACTGTACCTATCTGCCAGGATGTTGCCAATATCAGTTGGTTCTGTAATGTTCAAGCCTTTGTGTTGTACCTCAGAGCAGATCTGGGTGTTGACATCGAGATATGTGACATAGCTATAGAATGCTTTGTGGCTGTTGTTGGAATTAGTGGTGGTTTTGTTTTCGTAGCTACCTTTGGAGGATCTTATACGGGATCTCACCTTCTTACTGAGGCTGACCAGGGAGCTCCTTGACGCATGGGATTGTACTCTCGTTTGCAACAGTGTCTTCCTCCTGTAGTACAGTTTGTTTATGGCAGGGGACCACCAGATTGGTTTCCTTATTTAGGAGTATAGCATCTTAGTTCTGTTTGGGATAGCACAATCCATGCACTTGTGTAAGTGCTTATAGCATGCATTTGTGTAGGATTCAGCAGTTGTAACAGTATTGTCCATCTACATGGGTGTCATGATGTTCACCACGTCTGTCTTAAGAAGCATGAACTTGGCTTTGTAGACATATTATACTGTGGTTCCCTTAATGGGGGGTGGGGGCGGGATGTGGATATCAATGGTGTTCAGCTCATGGTCGGATCGGACCAACGAGGAGTTGACATGTGTGGAGCACCTAGGCCTAGGATATTGTTGCCCCTGGTGGGTGTGTGGATATGTTGATCCAGGGCATTGGTGTTTATGAATTCCAGAAAGCGTTGAGCTCATGAGTTGGTACACGAGTAGTTTTCTCAGTTAATGGTGGGGTAGATTCAGTGAGACTATGTGATGAATGTGGTGTGGTGCGAATGTTTACCTTCTCCACAGGACTGTCAGGGTCAGGATTGGTTGGAGAAAGCTTTACCTCCAGTTTGGCTATATAAGTGCATCTCTCACAGGTTGTAGTGTTGGGTGGTAGGCGGAGAGGCTTGTCTGTGTACATGAGGCAATGTGTACATTGCCTCAAGATGTCCAGATTCATTAGATAGACAGGTGAGAACACTGGCAGTTGACTCTTGGACATGCCTGAATATAGAACTATTTTCCCCTAGATAAGTGAGGAAAGTGAGTACAAGAGCTATTTTACTCTAAGCAAGTGAGAAAAGTATGTACAAAACCTGTTTACCTCTAGGTAATGAGGAATATTGAGTGCTATAGTAATTATTAGCTTACGTAGTGCTTACAAGTTCTGAACAAGTGCTGAGCATGAATAAGCAATCCAGATAGGGTCTTGGATAACATAAACACATGTCCCCCCCCCCCAGAGGTACACAATCATATATCCATGTACACCACAGGGCCCCTGTGCCCACAACTATGCAGTTATAAGCTGCACTCAGGCTGCATGGGACCTGTCCACATCACAGATTGTATCATACACATATGGCAAAACAAGATGCTCTCCATGCACACATCATGCAAAACATGGCTCCATGTCAGGCTGTGTACACACTGAATGGTGCACACCAACAGGTATCACAACCCACAAAGGGGGAGACACCACTGATAATGGGAAGTACAGCACTATTACCCTGCTGAGTCTGGTCTGGAAGGCCATGAACTTTGATCAATTAATTGATGTCAGCAGTACAGATGTAGATGACAGTAAGGCTGATTTCACACTGCATATCATAACCTTGCCAGGACATAGGACATCATCACCCATACTGTGTACAACCTACACTTGGTATACTAGATGTACATTCCTATCTCACAGGAGTGTTTTTCAACAGGACTGCTGGCAGAACCAACACTACAGAAGGTGTCTGAATAATACATGCTCATCACACCAGTGGCAGCTACAGTAAGTCAGGGTTAATTAATTGTATTCCCCTTCATTGTAGTCCATACCTCACAGACAAACAGAAGGCATCTGCCTATTGAAGCATGCGAATGACTATGACCTAGGAGCAATAGCCGACTCAGGAGTGTTGTGGACAACATACAGAAGGGGTTTTGTGGGTGAGGTGTGTGTGACATATGGCCACAATCTGACAGCTACATATTGCATTGTCACCCCTATGTTAATAACCCTGTACCCATGAACTACCACCTAGGCAGCGGTCAATATAATGGACACTTGTGTGTAAGGGATGCAGCTGGGCAGTTGTCTTTCCTGTGATAGCTACATCACCACACCTGTCAGGTAGTCATATGTGGCAACCCTAATAATGACAGGGTGCCATCCATGAATTTAGAGATCATTGTCCAGCCATACACAACACTCAAATGACCCATATCAGATCACATATTTCCTTTAAGGGGTATTGGCCATGTGCAGATGGTCTACACCAGCCTTCCCATTCCCCATCTCCACTATGTAGCATGATGCATACCCTGAATAAATCCATGTCCAACCCAGTGATGTTAGACATGCTACACGTACACATCCTAATCTCAAACACATACTTCATGGACATCCACCTTCCACATGCTGGACAGATCCTTGTCCCATACACTTTACATAGTCCTGCCATACTATGCATTCCTGTCCGTCTAAGCTGCACATCGCTCCCCTCTCAGACATGGTGTGATGACTGCATGGTAAATGTATCATTAACCCTGTGGCTCAGTAATGTGGCACTGCTCTACCTGGCCCCAGAGACCAGCCTGTCGGCTACTGCCAGGTAACCTTTCATCCTAGATTCATACATGGCCCATGGCATATAGCCCACTAGTTGACTTTGACTGTACATGCTATAGTTGATATCCATCCATGCAAATACCATCTGGCTAGCCAGTGTCCCATGTGCATCACCTGTGCAACACAGGTGATACATGGCAGGATGTTGAATTGCTGTACAGTGCTGTGTAGATGTATATGGCAGAACACATACATGTAAAACCGTATGTGAGCAAGTATGCAGGGTCACAGGTCTTGTCTGTTAAGGCAGTGTAAGTCTTTATATGTGATATATACACAGCATCAAGGTCGACTGCATTAATGTGGACACATCCAGCCATGTGCTGATAGGTAGGAACACTAGTACAGGCAAACAGACATGCCCTATCAAGACAGCATCAACATGGAGTATGAGCAATGTAATCAGGTGACACGCACACATATATGGTGATAATATCCACTCACCATTGAGTGTCACATGTGTGTGACACAAACACGTCAGTGGCATGTAGGTTTGCAAATACAACTATTTAAACATAATAAATGCAATACACATGTATGTTCAGCTGTAGCTTTGTATGTCTCTGTGAGTTACTGTGACCTGTCTCCATCATTATGTCTTCCAGGTATGCTGCATGCAAGGCTACCCCCTTTTACCCTCTTGGAGGATGAGGCCCTCATCACATACCTACTTGACAATCATGATATCCTTGTCAGCCATGTGCCACAGGATGCACAGCAGCGGGATGCTCTGTGGATGGAACTTCGCAAGAGGGTTAATGATGTGGGTGGCCACAACCGCACATACCAGCAGGTGCACAGACACTGTACACACCTCATTAAATGAGTAAAACAGCGTGCAAATGCAATCGCCAGGAAACAAGGTGCAACAGGTGGTGGACCACCAACCCAGCCCCCACTCACATGTACCGTGGAGCTACTGGCCAACCTGGGGACACCTACCGAACCACATCCACAAGCTTTTGCCGATATTGTGGAGGTAGGTGTCTCTCAACCACTGAGCCTGGAGTTGCCTGGTAAGTCAGTACTGCACCTATAACAACTATATTCCATATAGTTGCATGTGAACTGTACAATATGTAATGTAACATCACATGCAAGGCATGTATACACACATGCCGCATACTATAGTATGCTACTCTGTGCATGCACATATGTGCATACACCATAGTATAGTCTAATGTACTGGTGTATGTGTTAACATGCACATTGCACCCTGTAGCCATCATACAGGTGTGGATAATGCTCATACTACTGTGTTACTCCTATTTAGGTACCTCTGGCATTCTGCTGTGACAGTAGCCGTTGCTGGTGAGACTGTTATTATTTATCAGGAATTGTAATGCACAGATCTATCTGCCATGTGGCCATTTACAACATTTACACATAATGTATGGTCCTGTATCAATATACAGTTCAAACCTGCAATGCATCACAATGCCTACCCATGTGCAACACTTGCAAACTATGTGAATCATCTCACCGACATGAATTCTCATAAACTATCATTGCCAGATGTGTGGACAGCTGTGCATACAATGGTGGAGGTGCTGTTCACTGTAGGGACATGTACCACAGATCAGAACTACACATGTGGGGAATACAAACAGTACTACACAGTGGGCTGGAGTATGGCCAGCCCACAGGATTCACTGGTGTGGATCATAGCCCTGCTATGAATGTCACACAATGTGATGTGCTATCTTGACATGTCCATGACATCTAGTGGCCTGGCTGCAACACTGCCTACCTAACATATAACTGAAAACATATCCCACATACCACCCTTTGTCTGCATAACCCTGTCATCAGTGGAGCATATGACATCTATGGGTGTATGCCATATGGGACAACACAGTCATGTGAAATAGATGCCCATCACAATAATTTGGCCAACACATGTACACACATAGCCATGGAGGATGGCCAGAGACATGGAGCAACACACACAGTAGACGTGATGTGCTTGTGTGTACACCCTGTCATACAATGGCTACACATGGTCCAACTATGGCCTTTTTGTAATGGTTATATTGTAGATGTGGAACACTAGGCATCCTGCAGACCTGTGCACATCTTGTGTAGGTGTAACATCAATCCACCACATAAGATGTGTTGAACATCTTGAGGGTGTCACAACATGACAGCAGTCACCTGTACAATATCCACATCAGCCAACAGATACAGTACATTCCCCTTGATGGTATCGGACATCAATGTCATACTTGCTCCTTGTGTGTGTGTGTGTGTGTGTGTGTGTGTGTGTGTGTGTGTGTGTGTGTGTGTGTGTGTGTGTGGTACACAGATATCATGTGGGACATGGTGTACTGACATGTTCGCCATGTCTGGTCATAGTTGCCAGGCGGCAGCAATATGGTTGCAGATGTGCAGGGGTGTCATCTGTATACCTATCAGTGACCTGTGTCACAACTTCCACATTATGATTTAGTGTGTATACACCTCAGTGACGTGGGTCACATTTCACAGTATATATGTTCATAGGTTCATAGGTTCATACTAGGCTATCTGCCCAAGGGCATTTATAAGCCTAGCCCATAGTTATGTAGCTTTCGCCACCCCTTTAGTTTGAAGAAAACTATGCCTATTATTTTGCTGTGCCTCTGTCAAGCAGTGACACTGAAGTAATCCCTGGGGTATAGCTGCGATTTCCCATCCATTGGTCAAGATTCCTGTTGAACAAGGCCAGTGAGGTGCTCTGCCTCACATGTACCGGGATTTTGTTCCACAGCATAGGGAGTCTCTGGGTGATGAATCTGTCCCTCCAGCACGTTCTATTAATAACTGTGTCAAGGTTTAAGTCTCCCGCCCTTGTGGTTCTGAGGGATCTAGATTTTTTGAGATGAAGCATATTCATCAAATCTGGGTTTGACATGGCCTTGTATGTCAGGCACAGGTCACCTCTGAGCAAGCGGTATGCGAATGAATAGAGCTGGAGTTCTTTCAGTCGGGCAGCATAAGACATATTTTTGAGGCCCTTTATCCTTTTGGTGAGGAACTTTTGGGGCCTTTCCAGCTGCTGCAGGTGTCGGGTCAGATACATTCCGAATGGGGCATTGTACTCAATCATTGGTCTAATGAGTGAAGAGTACAGGGGGACGATGACCTCCCTTGATCTAGATGTGAATCCCTTCATGATCAGGTGGGCAATGTAGAAGGTCTTCCTAACTACTTTAGCAACATGAGTGTCAAACGAAAGGTTACTGTCAACCTGGGTCCCCAGATCCCTGATAACTTCCTCTGTGCTCAGTGGATTGCCACCTATATGGTAGCTAGGGGTAACCTTGTTTTTACCCAAGGGTATGACTTTGCATTTCTTGGCGTTTAACTTTAGGCCATGGCTCTGGCACCAGTTATCCATTTCTGTGAGGCCCTTCTGAAGGAAATCTGTGTCAGATGTGTTTTCGACTATGGCGCCCAGTTTGCAGTCATCTGCAAACTTTGTCAGCCATAACCCTCCTGTGTTTGCTTGTACTTCAGAAAAGTAGATGCCAAACAAGAGTGGACCCAGGACTGAGCCCTGTGGGACACCACTTGTGACCGGCTTTGAGTCTGACATGGCGCCAGCAACTCTGACCCTGTGGGTTCTGTCACTTAGCCAGTTTGCAACCCATCTTGTGATGTATGGGTTTACATTCAAGCTGATGAGTTTTTCGATGATACCTGAGTGGGGTATTGTGTCAAAGGCCTTTGCCAGGTCGAGGTAGGCTGTATGGACTGCCTTACCCTCATCAATGGCCTTGGTGGCTGTTTCAAAAGTCAACCAAGTTTAAAAGGCATGATCTGCCTTTGACAAAGCCAAACTGGGTTGGATCCAAAGTCTGCAAGTTCCCTATGTCTTTATTTATGAGTTCCATTATGATCCTCTCCATGGCTTTGCAGATAAGGCTTGTCAAGCTAATGGGATGGTAATTTCCAGGGTCGGTGGAGGCACCGCCTTGTGAAGTGGGACCACAGTCGCCGGCGCCACTCCTTGGGTAATGTATCCTGAGGTGAGGCTAAGATTAAACAGCTGTCCTAACTGCGGGTTTAATTCCTCATTGAGTTCGTGGAGCACACAGCCGGGACACCATCCGTCCCTTGGATGCTGTGTTTTTTGCCTTGGAGAGAGCAGTTCTCACCTGGGCGTTAGAGATGTTTGGGGGGCTACAATCCTCTGGTGTAGATATCTCTCCTTTTGGGGGGGAGGGGGGGAGAAGTTAGCACTGAACCTGTCAGCCAGTATGTTGGCAATGTCTGTAGGTTCAGTAATCTTCACATCATTTTGAACTATTTCTGAGCATATCTGGGAGTTTCCTCCTAGGTTTCTAACATAGCTAAAGAAGGCCTTATGATTGTCTTTTGAGTCCTTACATTTTTCTCTCAAAATTTGCCTTGGATGATTTTCTGAGAGCTCTTAGTTTTTTACTTATAATGATCAAAGGTGTCTTAACTTTCAAGGATTTTGCTCTATCTTGTAGTAGCTTCCTCCTTTTGTTGTAGAGCTTGTTTATGGCTGGGGTCCACCAGACTGGACGCTTGCCTTTGGTACAAAGAGTCTTAGTTTTGTTTGGGATTGCCTGATCCATGCAGTCCTGTAGGTGCTGGTAGAAGGCATTTGTAAGTGATTCAGCGGTTTGAGTAATGTTTACCACTGGCTCAGGGGCCTTAAAGGAGACCACACTAGTTTTTAGAAGTGTGAAGTCGGCTTTTGAGAAGTTTTTCACTGTGGTCTTTTTTTATTTCAGGTGGGGGCGGGATGAGGACCTCCAGCGAGATTAGTTTATGATCTGATCTCACCAGTGAGGGGTATACTTCGGTGTTGAACATTGTGATCCCATGTTCGTGATGATGAGATCAAGTATGTTTTCTCCTCTTGTGGGGATGGTGACTAGTTGTTCCATGGCATTTGAGTTTATGAACTCCAGGAACCTTTGGGCTAGAGTGTTTGGGCTTGAGTAGTGTTCCCAGTATATATTAGGGTAGTTGAAGTCACCTAGTATGATGGTGTTTGGAGATATATTTATCCCCTCCAGTGTTTTCAGGAAGGCCATGTGAGGTTCCTGAGTTTGAGAGGGTGGCCTGTAACATGCTACAAATTGCAGAGCAGTCTTGCCTATGGTTAATTGCACCTGGATGGTCTCCGATGCATCGTGCGTTGCCACCAACCTTGAGGTGTGGGTGTCCTTTATGAATATGGACACCCCCCCTCCTTTCTTGGTGTTGTCTGGATTTTGGGGCCAGAACGCATGATATGAGGTAAACCTGATAGTGCTGGGGTGCTCTCAGGAGCCTTGAACCAGGTTTCTGTCACCGCACAGACATCGATGTTCTCCATACTGAGAAGGGCCTCAGTGCATCTTGAGATTGAGACTTCTGGCATTGAGCAGCATTACCCTTACCCTTTTTGTGTTCTAGGGTGGTAGGTTTAGAATTTGAGCCTTGCCTAAAAAAGGCACTATGGGGGTGGCAAGAGCCTTTGCCTATATCCGGATGCCCAGGGGTGACAGGTGCAAGCCGTCCCTTCATGGCAGTGTGGCTTGTCCAGCATGTCATCCCAGGCAGACAGACATTGGATCCCCTTTGAACAAGAAT